>NC_087206.1:1962609-2110109 GCF_015104395.2 Macrobrachium nipponense | reverse complement strand
AACTGCTCAGATAGAAGGACAGGACAATTAAAGGATTATACAGGGCGACAGCCGACCACATTCAGATCTTTGGTAAACAAAAACATATTCACAAAACATATTAAACATACATATACAAAGAAAATATCTCTAAGGCAACTAATTTGTATTTAAGTCTGTAATTATATCTTTGAGGTCATTCTTAAACATGTTACAAATACAAGGGTCTAAATGGAACAGGCCACGACTAATATTAAAATTACAATGGGAAGTAAGTTGTATTATGGCAGATTCTAAAAGATTTTGTGATAAGACATCTTTTGAACTTGCAATTACCGAACTACCAATCCAATTAATCCGGTGGTTGTTTTCACTTAAATGAATGAATATTGCATTAGATGTTTGCCCAGTTTTTACAGAATATTTATGCTGGCTTAATCTTACTTCTAAGCCCTTGCTCGACTGTCCGAGATAAAATGAGGGGCAGTCCATACATGGAATTTTATATATTATGTTGTTGCTTTCCCTGGGGCCATTTTTTATTAACATTCCTTTTAGTGTTATTATAGGAAAAAACAAGGTTGACTTTAAAGGCTTTTAACAATGATTTAATGGTTCCAATTCCGTTAAAATGAGGCCAACTGAGAATGTTCTTAGAATTTTCTTTCTCCGTGTTACTTACACTATAAAACTTTTTGTGGGCTTCATTATAGCAAATATCTAATATATGTGAAGGATAACATAAATCTTTCCCTATATATCTTATGTATTCAATTTCTTGATCCAAATATTGGGGACTGACAATGCGCAATGCTTGTAAAAACATAGAAGAAAAAAAAATTTATATTTTGATGTTTAGATGGTGGCCTGAATAGAAATGAACATAAGTTAAGTTGATGGTTGGTTTCCTATAAATACTGAATTTACATTGAAGTGGTTCTCTATATATTAAAACATCTAAGAAAGGGAGGCAATGGTCTTTTTCCAATTCTAGAGTAAACTTAATCGATGGTACCTGGTTATTTAATTTAGAGAGTAAATCATTTACATCAATATCAGCAGGTAGAACAGCTAAAGTATCATCAACATATCTATACCATTTTACAGGAATGTAAATTATATTAGGTAAAAGGCGTTTATCAAAGAATTCCATGTACAAGTTTGAGAGGAGTGGTGATAAAGGGTTGCCCATTGCCATGCCAAATATTTGTTGATAAAATTCACCATTGAATATAAACTTACAATCACAAATGCACAACCTAGTGAATGAAATAATGTGACTTACAGGTAGAGGTAACTCATGCTGAGTTAGTTCATTACTAGCATATTCTAAAATAGAGTCTATAGGGACTTTAGTAAAAAGAGAACATACATCAAAACTAACGAATCTATCAGTGGGGCAAAGAGTAATTTTGTCTAATTTATCAACTAAATCTAGAGAATTATATATATAGATATATATATATATATATATATATATATATATGTATATATATATTATATATATATATATATATATATATATATATATAATATATATATAGGTATATATATATATATATATATATATATATATATATATATATATATATATATATATATATATTATATATATATATATATATATATATATATATATATATATGAGAATTGGAGAAGGTTCCAAGTAACGGGGACAAGATCTTAGTGATATATTTCGAAAGTTTATATGAAAGTAAGCCAACAGTACTGATAATAGGCCGCATAGGTTTATTTTCTTTGGGCGTTTTGACTAATCTGTAATCTGTACAGGTAAGATAGTGAAGGAAATTTGACTGACAATTTGTCTAGTAGTTCTGTTTTATCTTTAAGAATTTTTTTCACTGTGCTATTAAAGTTTTTTATGACTTGATCAAGGGGATTTTTTCTTAGTTTTTTATAAGTCCCATCATCATCCAGTAGGGCTTGCATACGTGATATGTAGTCAGCTTTATCTAAAATTACTATACTATTTGACTTATCAGCTTTTGTAATGTGGATAGTATTGTCCTTTTAAAGATCGGTCAAACCTTTCTTATAGCGAGCAGGGAAGTTACTTTCATGCTCAACATTGGCAGCTCCGTAAACAATACCTTTAATTATGTCAACATGATTTTGAGGAAGATCACAATATTTTTCAAATTTACTCGGGGATGACGCAATCATTAAAGCAGAAGGTCGACTCGTTGTAGAGAAAGATAAACCATATCCAAGTGCACTCACAACATTTTCACTTTTTTGTTTACTTGATAGGCTTGCAACATAATCTTGACATGCACAATTAGTCCAATCACTGCTATCAATAAGATTTTTGAGTTTTCTGTCGAGTCTCCTTTTTAGGGCATCTGTAGTCCTACGCAGTTTTTCGTAAATTTCCCGTCGCAGCGAGTCCTTCTAATCAACCGGGATAGAATGATTGAAAGAGATCCTTGTTTTTTCCAATTCCTTGAATTTTTCTTTCTCTTCTTGCTTGGCGGCTGATACGTGCTATTTTAACATCATGGCACTAAATTCGATGAATGAGTGATAATCATACCTTCTTAAACAGCGTGGCAGCAAGGATTTAGGGAGCACTTGTTCAGATAGGCACTTCTTCAGGAACTTTAGTCGAATTCTGGTCGAATGTGCAGCCACGAGAGACTTGGAGAGGGTAGTGACGACACATCTCAAAAGAGGAAACAGAATAGCGAAAGCAAACGTGGCCCTTATATGTATAACTGAATCACGAAAGTTTGGAACGTGATAAATCCATAAATAAAGGTATAAGCCACAAAGGGAATATAAACAACGGACTTTCTGCAAGATCTTTCGACTCGACGTCCTTTACTTAGCAGACAAACTGACTTACATGAGAAATTCAGAGTACAGGAAAGGTCGTATAAATGACAGATAGGGATTATAAGATTAGTACCTAGAATCCAACACACCTGGAGAATGAGTAACCTGCTCGCTATAAGAAAAGTTTGACCGATCTTAAAAAGGGCAATATTATCCACATTACAAAAGCTGATAAGTCAAATAGTATAGTAATTTTAGATAAAGTTGGCTTCATATTACGTATGCAAGCCCTACTGGATGATGATGTGATTTTTAAAAATCCAACAAAAAATCCCTTTGATCAGGTCATAAAAATTTTTAATAGCACTGTGAAAAAAAAATTCTTAAAGATAAAACAGAACTACTAGACAAATTGTCAGTCAGATTTCCTTCGCTACCTTACCTTTACGAATTAGTCAAAACGCACAAAGAAAATAACCCTATGCTGCCTATTAACAGTACTGTTGGCTCACTTTCATATAAACTTTCGAAATATATCACTAAGATCTCTTCCCCGTTACTTGGAACCTTCTCCAATTCTCATATATAATATATATATATATTATATAATATATATATATATATATTTATATATGTAAATAATATATATATATATATATATATATATGTGTGTGTGTGTGTGTGTGTGTGTGTGTAAAATTCCCTAGATTTAGTTGATAAATTAAACAAAATTACTCTTTGCCCTACTGATACATTCATTAGTTTTGATGTATGTTCTCTTTTACTAAAGTCTCTATAGACTATTTTAGAATATGCTAGTAATGAACTAACTCAGCATGAATTACCTCTACCTAAGTCACATTATTTCACTCACTACTATGAAATTCAGGGCCTCTGTAACACGGTTTTTTTTTTTTTTTTTTTTGCTCCTTATCAAAGCATCGGATGTAGCTGAAAGTTGGCATGTATATTTTTACAACTACACACAAATTTTTTTCAGCATTATCAATAACCTAAACCCGAAAGTTTTAATTTTTATAGAGTAAAAATGATCTAGCCAACGCCATAGCCAATGATTGCGAGCCAAGAGTCGAAAAACATTCATTACGTAAGCAAGGTAAACATCGTTTTACGAAATGTTGCCCCACCCATTCCAACCAGACAAAAAGAAAACCATTCACCCTTATTCCATCGGCTCTGAAACCCATAGTAGTCAAGAATGGCTAACAGGATTTGGAATTGTCCCCGTGGTTGCAAAACTGCATTTGTCTTACGACTTGCAACTTTATACAGTCAAGAGAAAGCCCAAAGTGGCCATACTTACTATAGCTTGAATAGGTAATTATTCAGTTCTAGTTTAAATGCAATGTTTATGGTCTGATTTGATTTAGCGTAACGTGATTATAATATTATAATGTCATTCAGGATTTTGAACATTTCCATTAACTGTTCACTGTGCCACCAAAGAGAGAGGAGAGAGAAAGAGAGAGATTGTATGTAAACAGTCTTTATAAAACTTAATTTTGTTAAAATAAGATTTTTATCCAAAGTAAATACAAGCTTATATGTGCTAAAATCTCCAGCAGACCAACGGATCATCCGATATAATTCTTTTTCTTCTTCTTTAGTCTGTACGACCATGTTGGATATAAAGACTTTATGAATGGCGGAAAGATACATAGATGTGGGTGGGGTATCTGTGCTAGCGTAGTAATACTACTGTAGCAGGTGCCGCAAAATTAGTAATAGCAGCAATATACATGAATTAAACGTTTAGGCCAACTGCTGGGATCCCTGAGGATCATTTAGCACTTCTTACAACTACTCGAGAAATGAGTTTTTATAGCCAGAAGTTAGATTTTCTAATACAACAATGTCCATGATAGCCTTCATTGTTATCCTGAATATTCTGACGATAATTACTGGTGAAGGTTCAAAGCCAAAATACGGTACCGTATATTTTTTTTTTTTTTTTTTTTTTTTTTTTAGTAAATAGGTAGATAGCCGATAAATAAAAATTGCTTGACATTGGATACAGCAGTTATCAAATCAAGCTTGTCTACTATGTCTTTAAAGATTTCCCCAAAATTCAAGCTTGTCTTACTTATGTCTTTGGAAAATTACCAAACTAGACCACCAACTATTCCCTACATCTTGTCAATCTGATTGTGACCTATAAAGTAGATTATAATTTCTTAGGAGACTTATTTTGGGAGTGTTTTTGTATTTATCAACATATTTTGTTGGTTTGTTCATTTTGACAATTATCAGTGGAGAGGATTCAGAGTTCATAAAGGTGTACTGCTTTGCTTGTATTTAAATTTTTGTCATTATTGCCAGAGGTATAGCCTTCGTTACGTATAGCCAATCATCCATCGAGAAAGAGGGAAGAAATGATGTCATAAGTTACGTAGCGAGTGCGTTCGAAACCTTATCTCTGAGTAAGTTGGCCCGTCTTAAAAAAAAAAGTCACTTTTACATTATAAGTACCAAATTTATTCAACCTGAGTAATGCAGAATACAGTCAAAATTTATGTGTAGATATAATAAGTATTCTGAATAAGCGTTATACCTATGAAACGCATAGATAAAAAGTTATTGCCAAAAAACCGTGTTTTTTTAACAGAAGCCCTGAATCTCATAGTAGGTTGTGCATTTGTGATTGTAAGTTTATATTCAATGGTGAAATTCATCAACAAATATTTGGCATGGCAATGGGCAACGCTTTATCACCACTCCTCTCAAACTTGTACATGGAATTCTTTGAAAAACGCTTCTTACCTAATATTTATATTCCTGTAAAGTGGTATAGATATGTTGATGATATTTTAGCTGTTCTGCCTGCTGGTATTGATGTAAATGATTTACTCTCTAAATTAAATAACCAGGTACCATCGATTAAGTTTACTCTAGAATTGGAAAAAGACCATTGCCTCCCTTTCTTAGATGTTCTAATATATAGAGAACCACTTCAATGTAAATTCAGTATTTATAGGAAACCAACCATCAACTTAACTTATGTTCATTTCTATTCAGGCCACCATCTAAACATCAAAATATCAATTTTTTCTTCTATGTTTTTACAAGCATTGCGCATTGTCAGTCCCCAATATTTGGATCAAGAAATTGAATACATAAGAAAAATAGGGAAAGATTTATGTTATCCCTCACATATATTAGATATTCTAAGAACATTCTCAGTTGGCCTCATTTTAACGGATTTGAAACCATTAAATCATTGTTAAAAGCCTTTAAAGTCAACCTCGTTTTTTCCTATAATAACACTAAAAGGAATGTTAATAAGAAATGGCCCCAGGGAAAGCAACAACATGATATATAAAATTACATGTATGGACTGCCCCTCATTTTATCTCGGACAGTCGAGCAAGGACTTAGAAGTAAGATTAAGCCAGCATAAATATTCTGTAAAAACTGGGTAAATATCTATTGCAATATTCATTCATTTAAGTGAAACAACCACTAGATAAATTGGATTGGTAGTTCAGTAATTGCAGATCAAAAGATGCCTTATCACAAAATCTTTTAGATTCTGCCATAATACAACTTACTTCTCATTGTAATTTTAATATTAGTCGTGGCCTGTTCCATTTAGACCCTTGTATTTGTAACATGTTTAAGAATGACCTCAAAGATATAGTTACAGACTTAAATACAAATTAGTTGCCTTAGAGATATTTTCTTTGTATATGTATGTTTAATATGTTTTGTGAATATGTTTTTGTTTACCAAAGATCTGAATGTGGTCGGCTGTCGCCCTGTATAATCCTTTAATTGTCCTGTCCTTCTATCTGAGCAGTTGGACTTAATCTTTTTGTTCTTAAATCGTACCCATGTTTATGCTTGTTTGGAAAATTTACTCATTCTCCAGGTGTGTTGGATTCTAGGTACTAATCTCCTTATAATTCCTATCTGTCATTTTTACAACCTTTCCTGTACTCTGAATTTCTCATGTAAGTCAGTTCATCTGCTAAGTAAAGGACGTCGAGTCAAAAGATCTTGCAGAAAGTCCGTTGTTTATCTTTCCTTTATGGCTTATACCTTTATTTATGGATTTGTCACGTTCCAAACTTTCGTGATTCAGTTATACACACACACACACACACATATATATATATATATATATATATATATATATATATATATATATATATATATATATATATATATATATATATATATATATATATATATATATATGCATAATATTGTCTGTATATGTATTTATATATATAGAAAGCAAGTGCATTTCGTAACGTAGTTAACTTAAATTGTCAAGCAGTTCCTTCTAGTTTACTATAAAATTAATCAAAAGCTTTAGAAGCAATTAAAGGTCATTAATCCCGATTATCTGCGTCTTAATCTGTAAAAAGAAAAAAAATGTTGATTACCAAACCTCTTTTTAGACCGACGAATCCTTTCAACTAATTATCTCTCCCTTGTTTTGGCTTAATCTTTGTACTATTGTACTTCCTTGATTCATGCTCTGAAGCTTCGACTCTTAATTGATCTCAACGACGCTCTTGTTTCTCTCCCCCGTCCCCCCAAACTCCAGGTAATGCAGGACGGCAGCAAGGAGCCCCCGACGAAACCCAAGGGACGCCCTAAGAAGAATTCGGTGCCCTCCTTCGCCGAACTTCAGAGGATGAGGGAAGAGGAGCGGCTGAAGGCGGCGCCTGAAGTCTCCCACCCGGCTGCCGAGGCCTCCGCCTCTTGGCCAGCGGGCTCCGAGGAAGGCCCTAGGCCTAGGAGCCAAGAGGAAGAGGAAGAAGAGGAGGAAGAGGAAGAGGAAGAGGAGGAGTACGAAGAGGAATACGGAGAAGAAGAAGAAGAAGTGGAGGATGATAACGCGGAGGTGGAGAAGAGAATGGCGGGAATAGGCATGGAAGTGGAGAGAGGAGAAGCCAGTTTTCGTAGAGTCAATAGAGAAAAGGATTAACTGCTGTCGGAGGCGGCTGGCTGGCTTTATGCCAGCACGGACCTCTGTCCCCAGACGTCCCACGAGTGGGTTAAGGTCTTAAAGGGAATGGCAGACCTCATGTGGACCTCTGGACTCCTCAAACCAGGTTAAGAAGCTACGTGAAAGTGGTTTACGAACGAACATAAACAGTGATTTTTGACGATCCAATATTTAGCTTTGTCAATTATCATTTTATCATTTCGCAGATGGAATGTTGAGCGCAAAATAAAGATTATAACTAAATAATTAATGTCATTTGGTGATTAGTATCTTAATCATGTTTATTATTTTCATTCTGATTTACATAACCCTAGTCTTTCAGTTTGTAATTTTTCTGTGTAATCTTAGAAAATCTCTACATAAAACAATGTGCGTTACATGTTATATAGTTATTCAGGCTTTCTGTATTAGTAGTGAATAGAAAAATACACAAATAGACTTTTTGAATTACAAACATCAGGTAATTCATCAATTTAAAAAATGTTTCATGTTTTGAAGATATAAACTTTATAAAAATGCTTTGTAAACTAAAATCACAACGTAGATCATCAGTATACATTTGTGCCATTTGTTTGTTTGTTTTTTATGTAAAATTAATTTTGACAGTTGCAAGGAAAGAATTCCTTCATTTCAATGTTCTATTATTATTTTTTTCCTTCCGATGAAATTCATTTTCCTATGTAACGATTATTATTATTATTATTATTGTTATTATTATTATTATTATTATTATTATTATTATTATTATTATTATTATTATTATTATTATTATTATTATTATTATTATTATTATTATTATTATTATTATTATTTGACTGTTGTAGTCGTAATGAAGTATATTAAGTGAACTTTTGTAAATGTTGCCACTTGTTAAATAAAGGAATACGAATGAATGATGAGAAGCACAGAGACTCAGTTGAATCTATTTTTGTTAATTTTATTGTAAGATGTCATTTCAGTCCTTATAATTGTATAGAGACGAGTACACCAGGTGTTGGGTCAGGTAACCATCCTTCTCTCTCTCTCACTGTCCCTGTCTCTCTCGAATTATGTAGAGCAACTTGGTGTCACAGCAGTGAAGGTCGACGACGCAAATTATGAGAGAGAGAGAGAGAGAGAGAGAGAGAGAGAGAGAGAGAGAACTCATGTCACAACCAACAAGGTTCATTGTTCCCGTAGTGGGGCTAGCGCCATCAGTGCGCCTCAAAGGGTGCGCTATAGTCATTACTAAAGGCCCCTAGCTGCAACCCTTTTCATTCCTTTTACTGTACTTCCATTCATATTATCTTCCATCTTCTATATACCCACCCTCTCATAACAATTATTTCATGTGCAACTGCGAGGTTTTCTTCTTGTTACGCCTTTCAAACCTACCTAATCTCAGTTTCCTTTTCAGCGCCGAATGACCTCATAGGTCCCAGCGCTAGGCCTTTGGCCTAAACTAGATATTCCATTCCAACAAGGTCATTGCTTTCTTGAAGAGCTCTGGGATTGGTGTGTGAGATAAACCTCTCGCGAATGCATTAATTATCCCAAAAATAAGAATTTTTAATGGGGTCAGGGTCAGTCTTTGAGATCATATATATGTTTTTGAGAACGACCTGCAATCTCCCTTTTTATTAGGCCGAGATTTAGAAAAATGAAAAAGCTAATCCATGTGAACAAGGCTTTTGAGCCAGTTTACGCCTATGCTTTATAAACATGGCACAGCCATATAGGTCTATATCCTGAAAATGGTGAGTTTTTGAGAATAGCAATCTGAATTGACTACGTACTTTTATATTGCACTGAATTTACCAAATGGTGAATTCATCTTCATCTTTGGTTGGGTCATCATCATCATGATTGCTTTTGGTAAGTAAAGTGAAATGTGTCTCAACTAGACCTATATGACCAGTGGCGGGTTATCCAATAGGCTAATTATAGGCTAAGTCCGCCGCTCCAAAGTCGTTAGCCTATATATATTATAAATTATGTAGCTGGTAAACTTATTGGCCCATTATATATATATATATATATATATATATATATATATATATATATAATCATCATCATAAAATCCACGTAAAAAGGCGAGGAAAACCAGGACTTGGAACAAATACTTTCGTAGTTTATTCAACATTTTCAAGTTTACACTAGGTAAAAACAGTTTACAGAGCTTTATATACAGAATTAAGTAGCGGTGGGCGGAGTTACAGTTTCTTGAACTACTTAATTTTGTATATACACATCTGTAAGTGTGAACTTGAAAAATTTAATGTAGAATCAAGTACGAAAGTACTTGTTCCAAGTCCTGGTTTACACTCGCCTGCTTACCTGGATTTTGTGATATTCTCAAGCACGTATAGACTTTCGTGCTTTATTGATATATATGTAATATAATATATACCTATATATATATATATGTTATATATATATATATATATATATATAGATATATACCTGATATATATATATATATGTATAATATATATATAATATACGTATATATATAATATATGTATATTATCAGAATATTATATATATATATATGCAAGTATGTGTAACGAATGAGTACAAAAGCAATATGGTTCCTTCTTCCCTTCCTTGTCTAGTATGGGTAAGTGACTTACGTAATAAGAATGCATGGCAAAAAGAAAAAAAAGAGCAACCAACGCTTGAAGAATTTTAAATCCTACTTTCCTAAATCTCCGTTAAATTCCCGCGTCAAATGATAAAGAAAATAGAAGCGAATCTCTGGAAATCGCCATTTCATCTTTAGGGCGAAATTTAACTCCATCTTATCGCATTGCAAGAAAAGTGACGCACAAAGTGGTCCCTGACTTCTTCCCAGAAAATGACGTTTGATGGCACGCTGCGCTTCCCCAAAAACAACGGGGCAGGGTCCTGGGTATTTCCTCGTATATCATTCATGCCCTGCGGGATAAATCTGATATAAATTCTTAGAACTATAGACCCAAGTTAGTCTGCCAGTGAAATTAAGAATGTCCACCATGGAAAACTGATGTTCTTATTGATTTTTGAAACTTCCCGACATGCAATATTTATTCACAATTTATGAATGGGGAATACGCATTTTCTTGGATTTTAAACATTAAATATGGATGTATGATAATTAAACGAAGTAGTCTGAATGAAAAATGTTAATTTTCACCGGAATTTATGAGAAAAAACAGACTTCGGAGAAAGAACCATCCCGGCGGTTCAATGTTATTGTTTGTTACAAAGCCAAACACAGTTTGAGGTAAGATGCCATTATACCTTAGGTCCCTTTTGACCCAGATCTTTCTCGTTCCCTTGACTAACACCGGCGAAAGCGTGACTTAATACCTGCATGAGAATGGCGTCTTAAAGCCACTGGGTTAATTTATTATGGCAGTGCATGAGAGGATTAAAAAAAAAGCATTCATCGAGAGGCCATTCTCGGTGTCCCAGGCGAGACTGACCTATGTTGTCCTGCGGCAGGATCTGTCGCTTATTTCAAGCCTTTTCCGTCGTCTTTTCTTCCAGCTGAGCTGTAATTATGATTAAATCTCATTATGTATACCGCTGGCACGTCTGAGTTCATGTAATAAACATATATAAACCTGTCAGGGGCGTTTTAACGTCGTGGACGACTCCGTCAGGAGGAGGGCCGATGACATTCGCGTTGTCCTGACCATGCCGGTACCTAGTAGTACCTAGTATATTTCGTTTATTTAAAAGGGGACCAGGTGCCTTTTGGAGTAATGCCCGTCACGTTTGGGTAATGATATTCGATTATTCTCACGCTTTTAATGTCTTTTCTGGCGTCCTTAGCATAGGGTGCCTCCCGTCGCTGGCGTGTACCTAAGGGCGGCTTGTTTACTCCCAGACTAGGATACGGTAACTATAGGTAGTTAAAACTAAGTAATTGAGACACGGCCGGTATTTCTTGAGAAATTGCAGGTTCCTATAGCTAGTATTTTGGTTGCTTATTAACAATTTAAACATTATTTTTTGGGTGGTTGTCTGTACTACTACTAATTAATGCAGGTAGAATTTACCTTTGAACTCTGTCCTACAGTAAGGGGGGCCCGTTGGGAATGCTGGGTTTTGGGTGGGGTACATCACTGGGAGAATTAGGTAGTAGCTAGGTATGCCATACAACTCTATCCTGTTTCGGTGAAACTGAAAGCTACCTAGTAAAAAACCGCATGGTACAGGGGTGGACCATGTACGATCAATGTGTACAACCCCAAGAAAAGTACATTATAACGCGTCCTGACACCGGAGTAGAGGTCTTTAGCTCCGTTTCTCACCAACAACAAGTCGCGTCTGATGCCCATCTCCGATGTCAGGACACGTTATAATGTACTTTTTTTGGGGTTGTACACATTGATCGTACATGGTCCACCCCAGTACCATGCGGTTTTTTACCCTATATGAAAGCCCGATACGAACTAAAATAAGCATGTGACGCTCTTCGTAAAATATGTTTTCAAGGCAGTTTTGAAATCCAGTATGGCGGCAATCATGAGGCTGGCCGGTCTAACCACGGACAATCCACCATCTTTCCCCGGTTTTGTGTATAGCAAGTCTCATACCCTGTTTGGAGGGTAAAGACATAGCAATTGACAACACTGATAAACAATTGAAGAGCGCAAAACACCGCAAAGAATGCCATAGTCCCCTTTGATAAGTATGGTTAGAGGTCGGGTGTACAATTGTTATGATGAAAGTGCCCCAGCGTCTATGGGTACAAGTGGTGTGCGGATTTAGCACAGGAAATGGTAAGTTTATTGACACAAGCAACTCCGCAAACATCGACATGGCGTCAGTCTTCTAAATATTCCGAGTTGTAAGTAAAAATTTCGAAAGCGTTTTGGTGGTGTGGGCACTGCGTTGGCCACACTTTTCATTAACCTCTGTTTAAATCTTAAAATACTTACTTCGAAAGGAGAGTAGAGGTCTTTAGCTCCTTCTCTAACCAACAACAACTTGTGATTGATGACCATCTCCGATGTCAGGACGCGTTAAAAGTACTTTTTCGGAGGGTGGCCTAGCCGTGGTAGTCGGTGAGTTGGCCAGTCCATGCGGTGTTTTACCCTAGTTACCGAATCGAAAGGGCATGGTAATTTTCATCAGTTTTACCCATGTTTCATTAAATCGACTTTCTATTGGGTAGGGCATAGTTACCATATCTATAATCCATGTACAAGGGGTAAAACTGCTTTTATCAGCACGTATTAAATAATAAACTTATTCCTATGGTTAGGTTACTTGTATATATCTTATATAAATCTTGAGATATGAAAGAATTTGGTATTTTTAAGGCCTAGTGTTAGAAATAGGGTAAAACTGAAGGCTACTGCCACACCCCTATGGTTCTGCGACCACAGTTTATTTGCTAAAGACTGGAAATATCATAAACATGAACAAAACACATGAATGTTAACAAAAACCTCAAGAAATGGCTGTAAATACAGCAGTCTGCAAGTGGCAGGAACCAGGCTGCGGAGGTAGTCTTCAGTTTCACCAGAAATAGTTTTGAGACTAGGCTTATCTCTCCTTCTTGCAGGAGTGTATGTTGATTCGTCATGTGTTTTCATCTAAGATTTTAAGAAAGAAAGGAGGGCTTTACTGTACAGGTAATTATTTATAATGATACTCTGTATTCTAGAACTGGTTACTGATTGTTACTGTTGTATGATTGTTTATTTTTCATTCTGACAAATTTGGTAGTAAGCCTAGGAGTATTTAGGCTAGGTCTGGATAGAATGACACTGATAAAGTCAAACATGCAAACCTACATAGGAAACTTTGGAAGGTGAGATATAAAGAGTTGAAATATAAAATTGTTATAGGTGTGAGTATTAATTTGATGAGAGCTTTAATTAATATTTAGGCTAGCAATGTAATTTTGAAATACGGTAGTGCATAAGAAGTTCATGTAAGTAGTACCAACAGTATACATATATACTTGCTGAGAACAATAGTTTGTTAAGACATGAATTGTGCTTGCAGCTGCATTGTTTTTCCCCAGTTGGATCGTACTCCATGAGGTACTTCATATATGAAAGTGTAGGTTTATATTCATGTGTATATTTTGATGATGTGAGGACAGTCTTATCTTAATTTACAAATCATATTAACTGTTTTATGCAAAGTTACCTCCTGCCCATAGACAAGCATACATAAACCTTGTGGAGACTAACTTGGATTAGATAGATTTATCCTTTTTCCAAGGTCACAACCTGTTCTTGGCATTCCTCAACCTCGGAGATTATGTGCTTTGGACTAGGCCAAGGATCAGGATGGTTTAGGCTACTGTTGGTAAGGGTTAGCCTACCACAGGTTACAAAAATTATCATTGCATCCTATTCTAAGCAAGGGGTTTTTCCTTTATTTTCTAGTTTGCCACAATCCCAGAAGTTTTTACTGTAGTGTAACAGCGCAACCTTTAGTATGTTGGAGATTTTCCTTTGAGAGCAATATATACAGAATGTATTTCAAAGAGGTCCTGTCTAAGTAGAAAACTTTAGAATACTCTAACATAGTGGATGCAAAAATCCTAGGAAATCACAGAAGTGTTTCATAAAATTACATTATATATTTTCCATAAACATGCTTATGAATATACATACGTAACAAGGTTTAAAAAATCCAAGGAGAAATGTCCTCAGTTCCCGTAGAATTAGCGTAACTACTGAAAATGTAAAGCGTGATTGTTGGCCAGAATATGCGAACAGCTTTGTAGCTGATGTCATGATTGCTTAGTGGAAAGACTGTTGAATTATTTTGTAGATAATTGAAGCTGATCATTGCACCATATGCTACGTATGCTTATTTGCAGTGTACTTTATTTTGCTATATATAAATTTCTAAATTTCCCAATAAAAGTTTTGGGATCTAGAACAATATTTAAATTATTTGGAAGATTATTTTAAAGTTAAGAATATGTATGGCGTTTGTGGTATTTATATTTTATGCTGCGTAAAGACATTGGTATTTTCTCCACAGAGTAATGTGTACGTTAATATTTCTGACGTCCTCTTACAGTTTTGTTTTTATCGGAAGGTGTGGCATGCCGAAGCGCAAGCGGCCAGCTGACGGGGAGGAAGGGGAGGGTGGAAGTGCAGGATCAGTATCAACTGCTGCCTCCTCCCCAGGGGCAGCTACACCAGCACCCGCTGCCACACCCCTAGCAGAGGGTAGGCCAAAGCGGCGCAGAAATGACACAACGCTCGTAAGTGGAGTGCATTACTTTGTTTCCAAGAATTCATAAAAATACCACATTAAAATGATCTTTAAAATTTTGGAGCATCTACAGTAATGCACTTGAAATCATTCCAGGTGGATACAATCCAGTTCATATTTGATGCGTTACGAAATAAAAAGAAAGATGACGATACCTATACATGTGAGCCATTCCTGCGTGTTCCGAAGAAGAAGACGGAGCCTCAGTACTATGATATGATCAAGAATCCCATTGACATGCTCAAGATTCAACAGAAGATCAAAACTGATGTCTATAATGACTTGGATGAGTTCTGCAAAGATGTTCAGTTATTGGTTGATAATGCCAAGCTGTATTATGCCAAGGTAAGGAAAGGTATGGTTTTATTTTGCATTTGTGAAAATAATCAGGCATTCAAGTTAGATTAATCACTGTCAAAGCTTACGTGTGTTGTTAACATTGTGTTTACTAGTAATAGATTTTTTTTTATTATTCCCAATAATTAGAGTGCTCATTTTATTTCACATCTGTGATGAAAATACTTGATTATCCACCTAGAAATTATAGATACTATTTCTTTCGTTTGAAGCAAGTATATATATGATTGTTGACAGCAGTAATAACTGAGAATAGCAAAAGGAAGTGGGATAGGGGATGTTTTGGAAAACTGATTTTTATAGTCACATTTTTTAAGTTATGTTAATGATTTTGTTCGTTAGTCTGAAGGTTTGGAAAATAAAAATGTCTGGCTTTGCAGTCCACCGACGAATATAAGGATGCCTGCGAACTATTCGAGATATTCCTAGTGGCGAAGGACAAGGCACCCGAAGAGATCAACAAAGAGAAGATGAGACTGCAGCAGCAAGCAGAAGAGGATGAAAGGCACATGAAGAAAGTAAGTGGGAACCAAACTGTCCCATTTTATTTTGTGTTTGTAAAGTTGGCACTGTAACTTTTTCACTAAAGATAAGATGTGTACAGTTCTTGGATTAAGAGTAACTACTGTTATGTGCTTACCTAACGGGCATTCTTTGGATCTTAGATTATTTGGGATTGTAGAAAGTATAGCCCCAGCTCATGATTAAAGTTTCTCGTTAAATAAACCTATTGTGTGTTTTCATGCTGTCTTATATTGCACTGTTTCAAAGCGGAAATGATCTTGATTGTTCTAAATTTCATAGATCAATCACAATACGGATTGTTTCTGAGCTTTACAGGTACTGTAAATACTGTAATACAGAATGCCACTGTACTCTGAGGTAGTTTGAAATGCATTTTGACTGCACTCGGTCTGCCAAGTTAGAGCTAGCTGGAGGTCTGACCAGACTAAAATGGTGAGTTTTTTAAAAGAAGCTCGAGATCTGAGGATGAGTAACATCAGCTAGGTTGCATCACTTTGACCAGTGTTTGGTTAAAGTAATAGTTGAATGTTACTATAAATCCAAGTCAGGTGGAGGGAATAGTCTTAAGTTTGAGATGTAAGAGAGGAAGTCATTGATGCATTAGGTAGACAGAATAACCGTGAATTCTATAGAGATGGAATGTGGCCCATGAATTTTAGCCGGACAATTCTATACTATATGTACAGACACCACCCTACATGCGAACGAGTTACATTCCGAATGGCCAGTTATATCTTGAATTGTTTGTAAGTTGGTCTTTACACCTATTTAAGTACACTATGATATAATGTCAATATAGTATTGTATGTTTTTTCATCCTAGAACACAGCATAGTACTGTGCACTCTACATACAGTGGAGTATTTTTTAGGTTTTAGTACTGCTTTATTAATTGTAAGTAAGCAGCATAGGCATACAGAACAAAATTGGAACTCGTGGGTGGCAAAGGGTAGTGCTCCGAACACAGTTTAAATTTACTGTCACATTTGTTCATATCGGAATGTTCATAAGTAGGGTAGTGTCTGTATTGCTTTTTCCATGTGTGAATCATAGAATTTTCCTTGAATGTTTATAAGTTGGCTTGAAGACAAAACTTTTCGCCCAAAGAAACTTAGTCTGTACGGTAACAACTACAGTGTCATGCATAGTCAATAAAGAAGTGTGTGGTAAAGATCATGTCAGCATATGATTGGTCACAGCTCCACAGAGCTCAAGGTGAGAGTTTCTCCTCCTCTCAGACAACATTGTAAGATGCAAAAGATTACCACATTTTAGTGATTTTTTACTTTGCTTGTACATTCAAACTTTAGAATTCTCCCTCTGCCTCCATTTACCTGGTTTCCATACTTAGATTGTTCAAGAGGCCAGCTGTATTTTTGTAACATCTCCCCCTTTTCTCTTTTTCTTCAGGCTTGTGCTAGGTAAGGGTACTAGCATTAGCTCCAATGACATGTAAAAAATGACATGGCATTTGAGATTTGCTTTCTAAATGATTTGTTCTGCTTTCATTGCTTCCAAGAACATATATATATGACATTGATGAACCACTGAGAATAGAGAATTGCATCAATTTATTGTTGTTATTAGTTTGTAGACTCAAAAAGCTTGGTTCATTTGATAACGCTTTCTCTTTTTTCAAAAGAAGAATCTTTCTGTGCAGAGAGGCCGACCACCAAAAACATCCTTAGCCATGTCAGCTCCTATGATTTTGGAGGAAGATGGTGAGCCCATGACCATGGAAGATGTCATTGAAGAGCTGTTTGGAGCGGTCATGACTGCCATGGATCCTGAGGGTCGACTGTATTCCTATGATTTTCGTCTGTTGCCATCAAGAGAAGTGAGATTGCTCTGTTTATTTTGTTGGTTATGCTTTATGTTATGAAGGGCAACTTTGTCATACTTTTTCATTGATAGTTTTAAGTTTTCATAATGTGAAATGTGCCCACAACACCATGAACACTTGGGTAATAATATTGTTTGCCTACATTTAATGAAAATAACACCTTATTCATCTTTTCTCTTGCAGAAGTATCCTGATTACTACCAGATAATTGATCGTCCAATAGATCTGAAAACCATCGCTCAGCGAATCATGAGTAAAAAATACACTAATATTGATGAGCTGGAGGAGGACTTGAATCTCATGTTTAACAATGCTTGTGCCTTCAATGAACCAGGCTCGCGAATATTCAAAGATGCTAGAACCTTGAAAAAACTGACACAGTTGCGGAAGGATGATTTGCTTCAGATTCTCCACGCAAAGAAGAGTGTCCGTCTCAGGTATTCAGTAGTAATGGAACAGTTTTTAATGACTTGCATATGACTGTGTTGTCTATAATGTTCAGCGTAGCACGTGTCCCATAAAGTACTTATGGATTGTATTGTCATGTGTATATAATGTAATGCAATCAATTCTTCCAGGAGTAAACGTAGCATAACAAACCAGTTATGGTCAGTATTGATGGCTGAATTAGAGGAGGGGATGGAATTGCCACTACCTGAAGAAGACAGCGGGGGAACAGAGATGCCTCTGAGCACAACCCATGAAGATGAGGAAAGCGACGAAGATGTTGATCCAGATAATCCCCAGTGGCAACTTTTCCTGGCTGCTAAGAATTTAACTTCAACAAGTGGTTAGTTTTTCAAGAAAATATTTTGAATTTTTACTAAATGAAATTTATTGAACTCTTAAATGTTTTATTTTATACAGATTTACTTCTTTTTTTCGTTAATACTTATGTTAGTTAAGAATAGAAATTCCATTGCATTTCTAGGGAATTTGAAGAATCATTGGGGCATTACATTATTAATTTAAAGGGTACTGAAAGGAAGGAAGTGTATAATTTGGCAGCAATCCATATCTGGTCCACTGGCAAGTCAAACAAGAATAGTACAGGCAGTCCCTGGGTTACGACGTTCCGAGGTTAAGGCTCTTCTCAATTATATTCATCAGACGTTATTTCCAGGGTTACGACACCTACAACGCTGATCTGGCAGATGAAATGTGACACCAAAAATGCAAAATAATCAATATTTGAAGGTTTTTTTGATGAAAAATGCAATAAGAATGCAGTTTACATAGTTTTCAATGCACCCAAAGCATTAAAAGTAAGGTTCTCTTAGGATTTTTTATGATGTTCTGGCTTACGACACGTCTCAAGAACAGAACCCCCGTCGTAACCCGGGGACTGCCTGTACATGTATAATGGACCTTAGTTTCCTAACCCAAAATTTAAGGAAAACTGGTTTTTAGCACCATTTACATGAATGCTATGAATAAATGAAAATTTCTGTTTTAGACAGTTTCAGTTCATTAACCCGTATGAGCTGGGATAAAAAAAATCAATGTGCAGCACCCCAGGCTGACGAAACTGTAAGGTCCGCCAGTTTAAGAAAAAAACACATCACTGGAGAGGAAGATGTACAAATGCACATTGTGGCGGAATCACAAGCTAGAAAAAAAACAAATGGCAAAACCCTCCCCACATTAACCTAGTCACTCCAGCTGCCAAACCCACCCTCAGTCACACTTTCTTCTTTACACAACAAAATATAGCAGGACAAAAAAAAAAAAAAAAAAAAAAAAAAAAAACACATGTACGTACTTACCAATCAATCCAGTTACTCCGTGGTTATCCTGTGCTGTCCGCTGGTTGAGGCCACAGAAATAGCAACAACAACACAAAAAATCACATATAACAACAAAACACAACACAACAAAAGACCACTGCACAAACAACACAACAGCACAGGCACAACAACTCTAAGCAAAAAAAAAAAAAAAAAAAAAAAACAAAAAAAAAAAAAAAAAACTAAACAACAACAAAACAAAAGACAAAACTCAACCAATTTCCAATGCCTTCAAATAACTGCTTCCGACACTACTAACTCTCACCAGCTCTCAGCGAAGACTGGCTCAAAAACACTAAAAACACAGAACTCTGATCTCCACCAGCAGACAACCCAGCCAAAACTCACCAACAGCCAATGCAGTCGTCAACTATCCATACAGCAATTACACCCTCTCTCTCTCTCTCTCTCCGCAACACCCACGGATGCTCAGATGCAGGTCCCCTGGATCTTGTTTGAGGGCCCTCATACACACTCGGTTACACCGCCACCAACTTCTCCCAGATCACTTCCAGCAGACTACCATTACTATCTCCCTCACTACCATCCCCCCAAATCCCATTCACTATCTCATCTACCCCTTCTAACTCTTGTCCGAACATCTCTCGTAACTCTGCCACCAAATCACTTACCTCATTTACACTCCCGCCAAACTCCCGAAGAGACTCATTCATACTGCCAACTACATCCTTACCACCTGATTCCCTTCCCGGTGAAACTTCACTAAACCCTGTCAATTCAAACCCACACATGATATTTTCATACATTCAACTTACCTGTCAGATATATACATAGCTATCGACTCCGTCGTTCCCGACAGAATTTCAAATTTCGCGGCACTCGCTACAGGTAGGTCAGGTGATCTACCGCCCTGCTCTGGGTGGCAGGGCTAGGAACTATTCCCGTTTTCTAATCATAATCTCTCTGTCGCCGGCTGTATCAACATTGTTGTTACTTCCTCCTGACTAGAATTCGTTTTTCGCAAAGCTTTTGATCATCTCTCGCTGATATTTGGTGACGTACTTGGATCGTTGTTTGGCATTCGCTATCGTGGACTGTTTTTTGGACTTGGTTTTTGGAATTTGTGAATATGTCTGATTCTAGTGTTAGTTTCAGAGTGTGTGTGAATGAGGGCTGTAAGGTGAGGATTCCGAAAGCTTCGGTAGATCCTCACACTAGTTGTAGGGGGTGTAGAATGGTTGAATGTTCGATTGAGAATACGTGTAATGAGTGTGAGAATCTGAGTGCACAAGAGTGGAAGAATCTAACTTCTTACTTGAAGAAGTTAGAAAGAGATAGAGAGAGGAAGGCGGCTTATAAAACCCGCAGAATGTCTGCCTCTCATGATTTACTGTCTAGCTCTGTAGCTTCTTCCTATGATGATAATAACCATTCTGTTTCAGCCCGTTCACAACTTGCTAATCCCTCTAGTTCTGCTTCGGAAATAGCAGAACTTAGAGCTTCCCTTCAGAAAATGCAGGAAAAAGTCGCAGCATTGGAAGGTAAGGAAAGTGAATGTGGCAGTGATATTAGTGTCCCCAGTGTAGTGGAGGGGGCGTCTGGTCGTCTCTGCGACGCTCCCAGGCCTAGACCTCTTCCAAGCTCCCTGGCCCGGAGGAGAAGGAAAGTCGAAAGCCGTACGGGGGTTGTGGATCCCCAACGATCAGGCGTCCCTTCGGCAGAATCGATCGTATCGACTGCCAAGGACCGCTATAGGAAAAGCATCCTTCGAGAGTGCTTTTCGTCGTCGAGTTCGCCTTCGCCGAGAAGAGGATGGAAGGAGTCGAATCTTTCCCGTCCTTTGAAGAGGAGTAAGAAAGAGCACGAGCTCAATTCGAGTCCCGAGCGCTTCTCAGAAGGAGGAGCGCCTTCGGTAATAAAGAGGGCGAGAATACAGTCAGACTCTGGGTCTGGAAGAGATCCTAGAGCGCCTTCCAGATCTCCCTCTCCTAATGCGGAAGATTCCTCAACCAAGAAAATTTTGAAGAATATGCAAGAGCAATTAGCCTTGTTAGTAGGAACTCGTTATAAGAGCCTACTCGTAAGAAGGATGATAGGCTTCCTATTAAAAGATCTAAATACCTATCTCCTGCCAGGCGCGACGCATCCTTCAGGGGAGTTGTCGCACAGGCGGCCATCTCTGGGGGGGGCGGTGCGCTAGACAGGAGAGAGGTAAGAAAGGAAGCTACTCCTGTCAAGAGTAGGGCGCCAACCCAGAAGCCAGACTCCGAGTAGGCGCAACGAGCCAGTACAAGATTCAAGATCTTCAATCAAGCGCCAAGAGTTAGCTGAAGAGGAAGATCCTGTTAGGAGTAGAGCACTTGTGAGACGGAAAGCGCCTACTAAACATCAGACGCATGCTAAGGATCAGGAGTATTCGGAACGACGTACTCCTACAAGACACCAGGAGTCGTCGGGCCTAGATACTCCTCCCAGGCGCCCAGGAGTATTATGACTACATAACTCCTCTCAGGCGCCAGGAGTATTTCGGAAGCTTATACTCCTCCTCACAGGCGATCCAGGAACCAGTACTCTGCACTTAATACTCCTCCCAGGTCGCCAGGAGTATTCGGAACTTAATACTCCTACCACACGCCAGGAGTATTCTGAACAAAATGCGCCTACTAAAAGCCAGGAGTATTCGAGGCGCTTTGCGCCTGCCAGGCGCCAGGAGTATTCCAGGCGCGTTACTCCTCCCAGGCGGCCCAGGGAGTATTGCCAGGCGGCGTTTACTCCTCCCAGGCGGCCAGAGGGTATTCCGAAGCTTATACTCCTCCCAGGCGCCAGGAGTATTCGGAACTTAATACTCCTACCACGCGCCAGGAGTATTCTGAACAAAATGCGCCTGATAAAAGCCAGGAGTATTCGAGGCGCTCTGCGCCTGCCAGGCGCCAGGAGTACTCGGAACTTAATACTCCTACAACGCGCCAGGAGGATTCTAAACAAAATGCGCCTACTGAAAGCCAGGAGTATTCGAGGCGCTTTGCGCCTGCCAGGCGCCAGGAGTATTCCAAGCACGTTACTCCTCCCAGGCGAGATACTCCTACTGTACACCAGGCGCATTCCTCGTATGAAGAGCCTGACACTCGTAAGAGAGTAAGAGAAGAGTCAGTAGAAAGAGAGCCTTCCTCCTTCCGAGCCTATCAACCCAGAAGATGCCTCGGAGGACGAAATGAAGGAATGGAATCTTCTAATTATAAAGTTCTTTCGTCCCTTTTGTTGGAGGAATATGGAGACTCTTTGACGCCAGCTGCTCCCCCTTCGCCACGCTCGCAGTTTTCAAGCACGAAAACACTCAAGTCTTCCTCTTTCCTTAAAATGAAGCCTGCCATTTCTATGAGGAGAGCTCTACAATCTCTTGACTCCTGGTTCAAGAAGAAGAAGGAGTTAGGAAGGACGGTCTTTTGTATGCCTCCCGCTAAACTTACAGGGAGGAGAGGAATTTGGTACGAAACGGGAGAGGATATGGGATTATCTCTGTCCGTTTCAGCTGAGTCAGACTTCTCGAGTTTGGTGGATTCGTCGAGAAGGCACGCCTTGAATGCAGCGAAGGTTACATGGGGGCTTTCGGAAACGGATCACCTCATCAAGGGACTTTTTCATACTTTAGAAGTTTTTAACTTCTTAGATTGGTCCCTTGGGGTTCTGGCCAAGAAATCTCAAGAAAATGAACAACTCACCCAAAACCCCCTGAATTGCATCCTCGCCTGCATTGATAAGGCTGTTCAGGGATGGATCGGCTGAGGTATGCTCTCTATATGGTGCAGGAGTTTTAAAGAAAAGGGCGGTGCACAGTGCTTTCCTCACGAAGGCCGTCTCTCATTCACAGAGAGCCGCCTTATTGTTTGCGCCTCTCTCTGAAAACCTTTTTCCCTCACGTTGGTGGAAGGACATCGCGCATTCCTCTGACGGAAAAGGCCACCCAGGATCTCCTTAGACAATCCTCAAGGAAGAATAGGCCTGTGGCTAGTGAGGAAAAGAAAGTGGCTCGCCCAGCTCAGAAACAGCCCTTTCGAGGAGGTCTTCCAACTAGACCGATCGCCAGAAGGAAGTCAACCGATAAGAGGGGCAGGTCTTCCTTCCGTTCCTTTAAGAAAGGGAAGTGAAAATTCTGTCCTCCAGACACCCGTAGGAGCCAGGCTACATTATTTTGCGAAAGCCTGGGAAGACATAGGAGCCAACACTTGGACGATGTCGATTATCAAGAAGGGGGTATCGCATCCTCCATTCAAGGACATTCCTCCCTTGACAACATCTCCGAGGGAATTGTCCGCCAGATACAGGGACCTATTCTGAGGGATACTCTTCGTCAGATGGTGGAACAGATGTGGGACAAAAGAGCAATAGAACTTGTGCTGGATTGCAACTCCCCGGGGTTTTACAATCGCTTGTTTCTTGTAACAAAAGCCTCGGGGGATGGAGACCGGTACTGGACGTAAGTGCGCTGAACAATTCGTCGAACAACAGAAGTTCAGCATGGAAACGTCTGCCTCAGTCCTTGCAGCACTGCGGCAAGGGGATTGGATGGTGTCCTTAGACCTTCAGGACGCATACTTCCACATCCCGATCCACCATTCGTCGAGGAAGTACCTTCGATTTATGTTCGAAGGAAGAAATTATCAGTTCAGGGCCCTGTGTTTCGGCCTGTCCACGGCTCCTCAAGTCTTCACAGACGTGATGAAAAATGTAGCAAGGCACTTACATTTGAAAGGGATAAATGTCTCCCTGTACCTGGACGACTGGCTCTCAGAGCCAGGTCTCAAAAGCAGTTTGGAGGAGGACCTGCGAACAACACTGGAATTGACAAAGTCTTTGGGATTGATCGTGAACCTCGAGAAGTCTCAGATGATCCCCAGCCAGAACGTGGTTTATCTGGGGATTCAGATGGATTCTCGGGGTTTTCGAGTTTTTCCATCTCAAGAGAGAATAAAGAAAGGCTGTGCCACAGTATCGAACTTTCTAGGGAAGGAGCGCACTTCAGCGAGGGAATGGCTGAGCCTTCTGGGAACCCTTTCCTCGCTCGAACAGTCTTTCTCCTAGGAAGATTACATCTTCGACCGCTTCAGTTCTTCCTAAGAAAGAAGTTGGAGTTGGAAGACAGGTCAGCTCTCGGACACGTTTCCAATCTCGGAAGAGATAAAACATCATTTGAAGTGGTGGTTGGTTCCATTAAAGGAAACAAAGGAGTGTCCCTGCAAGTACGGAACCCAAGCCTGACATTGTTTTCAGACGCCTCGGAGGCGGGCTGGGGTGCAACATTGGGACCCAGAGAAGTGTCAGGCACCTGGTCGGCAGAACAGGTGTCATGGCACATAAATTGCAAAGAGCTCTTAGCGATTCACCTGGCACTAAAGAGCTTCGAACACTTAGTCAGAGGAAAAGTCGTGCAGATAAATTCAGACAATACGACAGCTCTGGCTTATGTCAAGAAGCAAGGAGGGACGCACTCTTTTGCTCTGTACGAGCTGGCACGGGATCTACTGATTTGGGCGAACCAAAGGAAGGTAATTCTCCTAACAAGGTTTGTTCAAGGGGAGAGGAATGTGAGAGCGGACAGATTGAGCAGGAGATTCCAGGTCCTTCCCACAGAGTGGACACTCCACTCAGAAGTCTGTCAGAGCCTTTGGCTCCTTTGGGGGAAGCCTCAAATAGATCTTTTCGCCACATTCCTCTCCAAACGGATAGATACATTTTGTGCCCTGGTGGAGGATCCCCGGGCTTATGCAACAGACGCCTTTCTCCTGGACTGGTCAGGAATAGACGTTTACGCTTTTCCCCCGTTCAAGATACTGGGGGAAGTAGTCAGAAAATTCGTGGCATCCGAAGGAACCAAGATGACTCTGATCGCTCCGTATTGGCCAGCTCAAATTTGGTTCACAGAGGTGATGGAATGGACAGGGGCTCCCCAGATCTCTTCCAAACAGAATAGATCTGCTCAAACAACCCCACTTCGAGAGGTACCATCAAAATCTACCCGCTCTTGCTCTGACTGCCTTTCGACTATCGAAAGACTTGTCAGAGCGAGAGGGTTTTCTCGCCAGGCAGCAAACGCAATTGCTAGAGCCCGCAGATCATCTCGAGGCGAGTGTACCAATCGAAGTGGGAAGTTTTCAGAAACTGGTGTAGGTCGAAGAAGCTGTCCTCTTCCAGTACCTCTGTGACCGAAATTGCAGATTTCCTTCTGTTTCTTAGACAAAAGTCGCATCTCTCAGTACCAACTATTAAGGGTACAGGAGTATGCTCTCAGCAGTCTTTAGAAACAGAGGTTAGATCTAACGAATGATAAGGATTTTATTTGCACGACCTCATTCGTTTCATTCGAAACAGCTAAATCACTTGTACCTAAGGTTCCAAGCTGGAACTTAGATGTGGTTCTTAAATTTCTTTCATCAGATGAATTCGAACCACTGCACACTGCTTCGTTCCGTAATATCACTAGAAAGTGTTTGTTTCTGATCTCTCTTGCAACGGCAAAAAGAATCAGTGAGTTGCACGCCCTTGAATCAAGAGTTGGCTTCAAAGGAGACTCCGCAATTTGTTTCATTTCAGTCCCGTTTTTTCTGGCCAAAAATGAAAACCCTTCGAATCCCTGGCCCAGGAGCTTCGAAGTGAAAGGACTTTCTAGTTTGGTGGGGCAGCAAGAGGCAGAGATCCCTTGCCCAGTTAGAGCTCTAAACAAAATTTGTTCATGAAACTTACCTGTCAGATATTATATAGCTGTATTTTTCCGAATCCGACAGAAATTTAAACACTTACGACACACGCAGTGGGAGTCAGGTGGTTAGTACCCATTCCCGCCGCTGGGAGGAGGCGGGTATCAGGAATCATTCCCATTTTCTATTCATATAATTTTCTGTCGCCGGTGCTGTAAAACACATGTTTTCAGTACCTCCGTCTTAGGATTTTGGAAACTTCATTGCGCTAAGTATCCTAATTGTCTTTTGATTTATTCACTTGGATTTGTGGCTAGGCATACGCTATCTTAAATTGATTTGAATTTGATTCATTTTTGCATAAAATATCTGAATCTAGTTAGGCTAGTTTCAGACGGGGTTGTCTGCAAAGATAGGGGGTGGCTACCGAAAGCTTCGGTAGATTCGCACTTGGTATGTACGAGGGGTATGGGTCTTGCTTCTTTGTTGAGATTTGTCATGTAAGGAGTGTGAGACTTTGTCTATTCGTAAGGAAGACGTATGATTCGTGTAGCAATTAATCATAAACATGTCTAATTCCGTAAGGAAGACGTATGATTCGTATGTACGCAATTAATCAGTAACATGTTTTAATTCGTAAAGGAAGACGTATGATTCGATGTACGCAATTAATCAGTAACAAAAGTCAGGGTAGTGAACCTGCCTAAAACTTCCTGTAGACTTTATTTTGCATAACCCTGTAGTATGGCCTACGGGCTATGATATGTCTACGAGAGGTGCTCGCTCTCCTTCATTGCTGTGAAGTGCTACTTCTGTAATTGTTACTCCTAACCCTGCAGTGTTGCCTTCGGGCCTAAGCAGTGTCTGTAGAGAAATTGCCCTTTCTCTGATACTCCTTCGATTTCGTAACTTAGAATCGAAAGTGCTTGCTTTAGAGAGTAAAAGTGAAGTGCAGAAGTGCAGTGATACCCCTGTGTAGTGGAGGGTTTTTGGGGCGTCAGATCGGCCTCGTTTCGCCTCTAGGCCGGGACCTCTGCTTGACTCCCAGGAGAACGAGGGACGAGAGCATGTCGAAAGCCGAAGGAGGGTTACGAGGAACCCCCAACCGATCTGGCGTGCCTTCGGCAGTTTTCTGATGAAAATCCCCAGACTGCCTAAGTGCGTGCACGTGCACGAATCCTGAAGGATTGCTTCTCGTCCGTCCCCGCGCAGGGGTTGGAGCTTTCGGATGGACTCGCGCCCTCTAAATAGAAGCTTTATAGAAGAGGACGCTTCACGTCTCTCTCTCTCTCGTTATGCGTTTCAGTGAGATAAGTAAGAAGGCGAACGTCGCCTGAAACTCGTGTCCGTCTTTCCACCGAGAAATACGTAAAAGAAGTCATAGTAGTAGTAAGCTTTTGAGAGCGGACGCCCAAGCCAGGGGCGCGCGGGTGCACGCCAAGCGCGCGCCAGTGGACGCCGAGCGCGCTCCAATGGACGCGAGCGCGCTCCAGTGGACGCCGAGCGCGCTCCAGTGGACGCCGAGCGTGCACCAGCGCACGCCAGGTGTGTCCGCCTGGCTGAACGTTTCTTTGTTGAACTCTTCAAGCTCTTGTTTCAGATTTGGGCTTAAAGAATTTTTACCTCTACCTTCGATGATACCTTCTACCTCACCTGCAAAGAATGTGAAGTAGGCAGTGCTTCGGAGTAAGCTTAAAGTGAACAGACAACTTCTTCTTCGAAACCCAGCAAGACATCGGGTTTCGTGAACTCAAGAGGTCTCTGTCAATTAATATTGCTTTTCCGCATAGGTGGATGGAGTTAAGGAAAGCTCAAGGGAAGTTCTCGTTGCTCTACCGCAAGCTTTGCCATTCTGCCAATAAATTAAGTTGCCACTACCGCAGTCAAGACTTTGCGATAAGGCAGTTACGGGTTATAAAGGCTCGATGTCCTGCACGTCAGGACTCTCGGCAACGTTCAGTAGGATTCTTGCAAAGGCACTCATCAAAAGTACGCTCTTCAGGAAAGCGCAAGACAGGACTGCCTTTGCCATACTGCCAATAATTTTAAGCTTTAGCAGGCATTAGTTGTGATACGGGAGAGGAAGCTGGTTGGAGAGTTTCTTCCTCTTCCCAGGATAATTTTGCCAGCTTTTTAGCCCATCTGAAAGGGCTTTTCAGATGATAGATTTTGTTAGTTCCTAGTCGGGACTACGCTGCCGAATTTGAACATCGTCGTTCTACCTGACGTAAGCCCAGTCTCTTAACAGGATTCTTGCCCCTTCCTCGTTTGAGACAGGAATCGGAAAATAAAATGCTCGACTTCCTGGATTACGTTTTGTCAATTCAGTGACTTTCCCCCATTGACAATATACTATCGTTTTGTCAAGTAAGTGGGTATCCCCTCATTGACAAAAATATCTCTTTGTCCCGTAAATGGGTTAGTTCTCATTGACAAACATCTCATTAACTTGATATTGCGTAAGCGAATAAGCTCTTATTGACAAGATTCGGAAGAGCTCTCATTCGTCATTCGCAGACTCGTACAAGAATAGACTTGTAGACTACGTCAATGAACGCTTATGTCCAATAACATAAGAAGCTTGAGCTGACTGCTTCGATTCTCCTAAGTTTTGTTCATGAAACTTGCCTGTCAGATATGTATGTAGCTGTATTTCCGAATTCAGCTATATATATGTCTGCCAGGTAAGTATGAACAAACTTTATTGTGATTTAATTTTCATATTTTGCCTTGCGTTATTTTATTTCTGTTGGTTTCAAGTCATATACGCTTGCTGTAGTTACCTCTTCGGATGGGCAACCGAGAGGTCTATGGTCCATTTTAAGGACATTTAATCGTTACTCCCTGCAGCCTTCCAGGAGTTTCCGATTTATCTTTTACCGTTGTATGGTAGTGTTCTGACGACACAAACGCATCTGTATATTTGCGTTTTCTGTTCGCTTAAATATACCAGCTTGAGAGTCTCTTTATGCTAAAAATAACGGACCTTTTTCTTCATAGAATAGGGTAGCTGGCAACCCAGGCATAAAGTTAAGAGACGACGATGACGGACGATCGTAAGCTGCTGCTGTCACTGTCCTCTGACTCCTCTCCTCCAGTCCAAACGAGCCAGTACCAACTCGTTCGCTGTCATGCGCTGTAGGTTAGTCCTCTCTCTCCTGCGGGATTAACTGACTAACCGTATCTCTGTGCTGGCAGTTTACGTCTCTCTCTCTCCTGCGAGATTGATGACGAACTGTATCTCTGCCCTACAAGCACGGACTTTAGCCTAAGATTGAGGGGATTTCTTACATGAATGAATAAACATTGCATTCGTTTTGGCCTTAATATGTTCTACAGAGATATCTTACTCCTTTCGGTGCTCGTTACCGCACGGTATAGGACTACGAGTCTACCCAACAACATTGCACTATTATATGCTCTCTTGCTTAGGCAAAGCGCACGCCTTATTAGGGAAGTAAAACATACTGTGTGAGGGAATGGATGAGCTTGCTGGGGACCATTTTCTTCTAAAGAAGTTTGTTTCCCTGAATAGACTGCAATTCAGACCTCTTACAGTTTTTTTTCCTACCGGGAAACTGAAATTTTATTAAAGATCTAGGAATGATTCTGAACATCTCTCGGTGCGTTAAGTACTCTTGAGGTGATAGAAAAGAAGGTGCCGGACATCTGGAGAGGGTTTCAGATGTCTGGATCATAATCTGAAAGAAGTGGAAGCAATTCAGTCGTCCTCCAGTCCTCGAAACGAGTTTTGGAACCATGGTCATATCAACTCTGATCTTCCACAGCTCTCTCATATCTTAGAAGTATCTTCTCTCGGTCCCGGTTCGGGTTTACGAGAAAGAGCCTATTATAACAACAGGCGTAGAATGGAACGATCCTCTAGAGGTTTCGTTACAGGATTGCAAAAGTCCGTTCGAATCGTCTCGATCGAAGGCAGCAACTACTGACTTTCGAGTGGAATCTTTCTTTAGAAGTATGTTGAGAGTTGTGGAGACTTTAGGGACGTCCTTTCATTCATCTCTTCGCTAGGTTGAGGACGAAGAGGCTTCTTCTTCTCTGCTCCCTTTTTCTCGATCCGGGAGCGGTAACATTAAACGCCATCCTATGATATTGAACGGGGATGGATGTTTTAGTCTCTTTTCCCCTTTTTCAATCACTTAGGAAATGTAATAAGATGATTTATATCATCACAGGGAGCGACAATGACGCTAATCGCCCCATGTTGGCCTTCAAGACCCTAGATTCACAGAGGTCACGTCCTTCCAAGGACCTTTTCCAGAGAGTCGGTCTCCTTTAACACGAAAGGTACCTATAAACCTCTCCGCTCTGAGTCTGACTACGTTAAGACTATCGAGATGTTGACAAGCATAAGATTGCAGTCTTCCCTTTCCTGTTTGAAGAATGGGATAAGCTGGCAGTCACCAACTATTAAAGAATACTCAAATATGTTGTTGACGGCCTTTGGGCTCAGAGATTTGCTTCTGTCAAACAACAAAGCCCTTCACGATCTTTGAGTTTCTGTGAAATCTCGAAAACTCGCTCACCATCTACTTTTGTCTCACCTGTTTTCTCGGAGTCAGACACTCGTGCGAGATCAGGAGACATATAGTAGCCCTGAGTTTCTTGTTGACGAAGTCGGTTGCGTTTATACACCCCCGATGATCGTTTAACATGAGAACCAGGTTGGACTGTCAGGCATTCGTCCTTCGGGACTGAATCGCCTTTTTGCTCCTCGCTCCTTTCTCCTGGCACCAGAAGCTCGAGTCAGGAGTGGCTCAGGAGTTGATTCGCTAACGACGTTGGGTTGCGTTGATACACCCCCCAAGGTTTGCTTAGCTTGAATCGCCCAGGCAGTCCAAACAACTCATCCTTCAGCGAAGAATAGTGCCTTATGGTCTCAGGTTATCAGCCTGCTTGTCCTTGATTCGTCTGACTGGTCAACTGGTCGGGTCACCAGAAGTAGTACAGACGGACTGACTGTGCATGCCAGATCCCCCCCCCCCCCCTCAGCTTTCAATATGGAAATTAGACATAGTCTGAAGTCTTGATGTCCAAAGCATTCGGAACATCTCCTACCTGTTAATTCTGAAATGTGGATCAGGAAGGCATTTTTCTAACCACCCTAGATCCGACAAAGAGGGTTAGAGATTTTAAGCCATCGTCACAAGTTTGGCTTAGAGAACACAAGGCGGGTGTGCTCTCTAAGCTTTTGAGTTATGCCTAAGGAATGGAAACCGTTTTGTCCTTGGGCCAGGAGCTTGAAGCAAGGACTGGCACAAGTATGGGCAGAGCCAGAGAGGAGTCCTGTGCCCGGTCAGGTCTCTCAAGTTTTATCATACATAAACAAGAAAGTCGAAGTCGTACGGACAATCTGCAGGTTCCGAAAAGACCAGACCTGCCCATATCGAAGAACCCTGGCTTTATGTTAACGAGGTCTTTCAAAAAAAGCTCCTATTCTTTGTGTTTGCAACTAAGATTTGAATCTTGATTGAATGCTCACGAGGTGAGGGGCGGCCTTCGGAAGCATTCAATATGAGCATGGCACCAGCAACATCCTGAGTACCATGTTTAGCGAAGCAAACTCGCTGTTCAATCACACTCCCTGCGAGATGTGAAGATGGCAATGAGATCTCGCTGCTCGCTAGGCCATACGTGTCTGCGGACACAAGCTTGGGGCAAGAAGTACCACTCATCCTATCCTGTAGAAATGGTTAGGAAAGAGCTATTAAATTAGTAGTTGAGTTCGCCGCAAACAGTGACTCTCAACTCGTAAGCCTTAGTTAACACACCTTAACTTGCTAGGTGGGGTCAGGTGGGATATATATTTTGATATATATATTTATTTTACTTCTTAGCCCTATGGTCATGGTCATGGTCTCGTCACGATCGTGGTCTCGCCCCTGTTGACAGATCATCTGTTGTGTAGTGCACCAGCTATATAGGTGCTACATCGCTGGCAACTCTAGTAGCACAAGCAGACTTACGCGCATGTACACCACGAAGTCAGCTATGCTAACAGGTAAGGAATCAAGATATCAATTATCTGCATATATATGTTTCCTAAAATCTTCTATCTGTATACTCCCACCACCAAAGGTGGGATTCAGCGGATTAATTATATCTGACAGGTAAGGTTTCATGAACAAATGTTATTGTAATGATTACAATTAAGTTGTTCATATTACTGCGCAGATATATATAATCAAGTACACCCACCCTCCCTCAGGAGACAGGGAAAATAAAAATTATGAATAGAACAATGGGAATGGATTCCTGATACCCGCTCCCAGCGCGGGAATGGGTACTAACCACGGACTCCCACTGCGGGTGTCGTTAAGTGTTTAAATTCGTCGGATCGGAAAAAATACCGTATATATATATCTGACAGGTAAAGTATGAACAAACTAATGTATCATTACAATAACATTTTTTATCTGGACAGGAAGAAGCAGTTGGGGGGTCGCAGACAGGTCTTGTGGCTCAGTGAAAGGAACCCAAGAGAGCAATGTCCAGAACGACTTTCATACTTTCTTGGTTAGAAGTGTTATCACAGGAAGCTCATAAGAAAGTGCCAGATGATTCTTTAATCTCTAAGAGTGGGAGCCCACGAAGTTAGAGCAATCGCAACTTACGTGCTTCCAAAGAAATATGTCACTAAGAACATTTTGGACACAAATTATTGGAGATGCAAACTCTGTGTTGCATCCCATTATTTACAAAAGACGTGCGAGTTAGTATGATAAATGTTTTTCGTTCAGGTCCGGTTGTGTCAGCACAGACGGTTCTGGGTAAAGGAGAAGCACCATCCTTAAAATTATGTACGGACCCTCTTGGCGGATGGTTCTCGGGTTTCTCGGTGTATGGGAGTGTCAGTTAGTCGCACAGGCGTCCTTCACTGATCTATTCATTTGAAAATCGAGTGACATCTGACTATTAGATGGGGTACAAAAATTTTGTTATTTTGTATGTATGAGTTTCGAGTTTTGTGGTTGTTTTGCAAAGAGTTTGGGATTAACTCTAGGCAATCTTAGAACTAACACGGGTTAGGATCGGGTGATCTGGATGTTGTGTGCTCTTAAATTTAGTGCGTGTTTGTCATATACGCGCATGTGCCTAACCATTGACAAACGCCAGTCAGGATTTGTCGAGTAAGTGGAAGAGGAACCCCATCGACCAGATCCACAAGAAACTCTTGGCCACAGATCACTATCCTCGCTAAGGCTCTTGAGATGAAGCGACTCCTGGGCAGTAGCCACGAAGTCTTCCATCTAAAAAGGTAGGAAGTAAGGTTTATTAATACCTACAACATATGTTGTTTACCTGTCTATTCAGTTAGTTAGCTGTCCTCTTGCCCTCCACCAAAGGGTGTCAATCAGCTATTATATATCTGACCAGGTAAGTTGAATGTATGAAAAAAAAAAAAAAAAAAATTTTTGGAACCCATTGTTTGATACAAATAAATTTTTCATACATACGTACCTGCAGATATATACAATTGAGAAGAATGTTTCCACCCAGTAGCTCCAGCAGGGGACAGGTGGAAGAGAGATTTATGATAGAAAACGGAAGAGTTCCTGCCGGCCTATATGAGTTAGATGAGCAGGGCGGTAGATCACCTGACCGACTGTAGCGAGTGCCGCGAAATGAAATTCTAGTCGGGAACGCGGTAGTCGATAGCTATGTATATGATCTGCCAGGTAAGTATGTATGAAACTTTATTGTAATCATAACAATGTCATATTTATCATTCCTCCCCGCAACGTCATCTGTATTAATGCGATCCACCATTGTTTACCCGAACACTAACCCCTCTATCATGCAGTCACCGTTATCCCTTTCATTACCTTCCGTACCTTCTTCCGCTTCTTCCATACTCAACCAAAACACTAACTGCGATCTCCAGACCCATTGGCCCCATGATGCTCCGGCTCACATTTATCACCTCAACAACTCACTCATCACATTCTCCCGACTACTGTCGCATACTAGATGGGACCCACCCACTGAATCCACTTTTCACTTAGTTTCCCGAATCCTGCGAATCGTCCTCTTCGCAACACACTCGCCAACAGACCTTCCATACACATTCAACACATTTCGCACTGTTCTTTACACATCCTAGCATAATGCCGTTCTTCCAGGCAGTTGCCGCAAACTATGTTCATACGGGTACCCCGACATCCCACTAGCGATGTGCCCTGCTCCCACACCTATAACATTAAATCCCTATCTTTCTTACACTCACTCACAAAATGCCCTCTTGCCCAACCCGAAGAAGCTACTAATGCCCATCAACATTCATTCTCTGTGTCCTGGCTTAACACACTATAGCATGCTGCTGCTCTCGCTCACAAACTAACTGACCTACTCTTCCAACACTCGCATCATATCTCTTTTTGGGTTACACTACACTCACGTTACTGCAATAACCCTCCTATCTACCACTTGCCTCTGCCATCGGCCTCCCCCTTCAAAACTGCCTCCTGATAGCTTCTAAACGTCTGGTACAAACCTCAGCTACTTCAGTCCTAACACTAACACAATTCTACTCTTTAATACACTATCTAACTCATAATCTCTACTATTCTAAAATGTCGTTCCCATGTTACCTTTCATTCCGGCCATGAATTTTCTCCTACGTTTCAAGATTTATAAACTCATAACACTCTCTGTGTTACAGGCGCAACAACTTTCGCACTAACTCCTTACAGAATTTATCCCTCAGTCCCAAACTTTTTCATGGCGAATGTTTCTAACCTACAGACATACATAGACGACGACTAACCAACATTCATTCTGCCTCTCAAAAATCTTGCTTTCTCCTTATCTAACGTACTCTTTATCCTACTTTGCGGTTCTACAATCTTAGCTTTTACACTCTCATACGGCAACATTTCTACACCATCCTACCCCATACATACTCAACAAGAATCTGTCAAAAGATACCTAAAACCTCTTGCCCAGACTCTCTTGTTATCCCCATACTTGCCTCACAACACCTCTCATATTCTTTAAAAAAGCCCCTATGTCCTACGACCATATTCCTTTGATTGTGACACGGGGACCTCTCTCATATACATAGCCTTCGTACTTTCCCGCCACTCTCGCTCTCAATTCCGCTATTTTCCATCTGACCCCTCTTTCCCTCTTCCGAATACAGCGAATCCACTTCCAAACTCACGTCCATACCCTGACTACGCTTTTCTTACCCTTCTTCTACCTACCTGTTTCCACTCACCGCTATCCCAAATCACTCTCAGCCTTTCCCCAATGTATTCTGACCTAGTCTCCATCTATCCACCAACCCTTACTAACCTTCTTTCCCTTAATCATCTTCTGTTCCTCAGACCTGTTCTTATCTTGTCCTCAGGTTATTATCCTTACCTGTGTTTCCCCTCTCTCCCTTAACCTATCACAACCGAATCACCTCTTCACTCATACACTCATACACGCGCGCTTTCACTTTTTTACCACTCTGGCCTGTCACAAGACCAGTAGCCTACTTCTACTGCTCCCTCTCCCACGAATCCCTCATCATTTCCTGCTCATTTCTTTGACTTGCATTCATCATTCCCCCCAATTTTTCATCCATTCTTCAAACCATTCTCTCTTCCACTCCTTTTCACCTTTCTTTCATTTCCACTTGACTCCTTAGCATTCTCCATTCCTCTAACTCCCTCTTCTGCTCCTCACACTCTTAACCCTCACCTTTCATTCTCCACTTCCAACCTTCCTTAGCTTCTTCGCCAAACTTGTAACCCCTCCTTCAGCCTCTATCTCCTTCAACCCTTCAGCTCACTTCTCACCAATCAAAACAAACTCATACCAATTTGCCTGCAGCTGCCCCACCAACAGTCCCTGTCCAGGCGGCCAAAAAATAATGTGGCGGGACACGAGCTAGAAAAAAAACAAATGGCAAAACCCTCCCCACATTAACTAGTCACTCAGCTGCCAAACCCATCCTCAGTCCACACTTCATTCTTACACAACAAAAACAGCAGGAAAGCAAAAAAACAAACAAAAACAAAAAAACACTAAGCACATGTACTTACAATCAATCCAGTTACTCGGGCTATCCGTGCGTGTCCGCTGTGAGGCCACAGAAATACCAACAACACAAAAAATCACATATACAAACAATACACAAAAAACAAAAAAAAAAAAAAAACCAAAAAATCAAAAACCACTGCAAAACAACCAACAGCACAGCACAAATCTTAAGCAAAAAAAACACTAACTTAACAACAACTAAAACAACAACAAAACCAAAACACAAAACTCAACCAATTTCCATGCATTCAAATAATAACTACCAACCCACTACTAACTCTCACCAGTCTCGCGAAGACTGACGCAAAAACACTAAAAACACAGAACTCTGATCCCACCAGCAGGACAACCCAGCAAAACTACTAACAGCCAATGACAGTGTCAATATCCATTCAACAATTACACTCTCTCTCTCTCTCTCTCTCTCTCTCTCTCTCTCTCTCTCTCTCTCTCTCTCTTCTCTCTCTCTCTTCCTTCTCTCTCACGACGTTGTTAAAGGAACCTCCATAACTCTCCATAAACATGGTGGTCCTTTAAAAAAAAAATTTAAAATATTTTCCTACCTTCCCAAGAAGTGAAAATGACAAACCCTTGTAGGCCTCTTACACACGATCGTAAATTACTGAGTTATACATGTTTTTCCTAAAAAATAATTTCATTTTGTAAAAATTAGAATAAGCTCATGCAATATGAAAACAAATAGAAATAACACAGTAACAAATTCTGAGCATATTTATGTAACAATATATTCGTAAATTTACGAGACGAGGATGTATAACTTTTTCGGTTATTACATGTCCTTTCTAAAATTCTGTGCACTTTTATTGTCCCCAAAATTACTTATAAAGGAATACGAGGCATTCAAAAAGTATCGACCTTGTTCATAAAAGGAACAAATATCACCAATCCAGCAAAATTAGTTTTGTGGGAGTTGACAAGCACTCTTACTGCGCACGCGTGTAAAATTGTAAAAGGCTATAGTGCTGTGGGTGGTACCGCCGTGATGGGCTATAGTGCAGAAGTCCAGCACAAGCTCGTCTGATTATCGTCCACACAACATGTCGGAGCGCATTGAGCAGCGCTACTGCATTAAGTTCTGCTACAAGCTTGGTGATAACAAGTGCAAACTATCTAGAAGATCAGCAAGCCCCTTGGCGATGAAGCCATTGGGAATAAAACAACAGATAAGTTAGTGGTATAATCGCTTCAAGCAAGGACAAACCTCAGTTAGAGCAAAGCCACGGTCAGGCAGGCATCCACCAGCAGAAACAAAGGATTCGTTGAAAATGTTCGTCGAATAGTGGAGGACAACCGTGTTATAACCATAAAGAAATTACTGAAGAATTAGGAAATAAGCACGGATCAGTCATACAATTTAAACAGAGATTGGCCATGCGACGGGTGTCTGCTAAATTTGTTCCAAGTTGCTGGTGGAAACAGCAGAAACAACTCGCCTGGAAATTGCCAAGACCTGCTTGCACCTGGCTCTTCTGACCACTGAGTCAGCTTACTTTGGCAAAAAACAATACTCCATGTTCGGCATCCTCCCTACTCTCCAGACATGGCATTTGTGAATCTTGTGTTCCCTAAACTGAAACAATCCTGAAAGGATGCGTTTTGAGTCGAGAGAGGAAATATGAGAAAAACGACAGCAGAGCTTTACAGCATCCCATGTCAACATTCCAGAGATGTACCCAGCAGCTGGCAGCACCGGTGGAAAAGGTGTGTGCACACCCAAGGGGAGTACTTGAAGAGTGATTGAATAAAAAATTCAAAGTGCAATTTTTTTCTTAGGACCAAGGTCGGATACTTTGAATGGACCCGTACAGTGGGCCTCGCTTAGTCGCGGTCAGCAATCACGGATTCAGTAATCACGAGTTCCTGACCACTTCTCAGTGTATTGCTGGTATGAATCGCAGGCATTTGGGTGGGGGGTTGGGGGGGCGGGGGGGGGGGGGTTGGGGGAAGGCTTGTCCGTGTAGGCTAAGCCTCGTCTGGTTCCGATAACCAGCAAATGCACGAACAGATTCACATTATGATATAACTGACAATAAAAGGTAATAAAACCATCTCACTATATATTATTGGCATATCTTCTCATAAGAGATAGCTATTTCATGAATAATCCAACCTCATTGACATCAACTTGTAGTTGAGCGGGCTAGCAGAAATGTAAACATTGAGTTACACTTCACAGCACCTTTATCATTCGTTAAACCTTCTAGAAATGTTAATATTAGTAGTGTAATTACAGTAGTAATAAAACTTTAAGGGAAAACATAATTTTCAATTCGAACTTCATTATTGTTTTGGTATAACGTAATCAACTCTCTGAAACACTGCAGTCAGTACAAACAATAATTGTCATATATTACGTATTGTTGTTTCCGACGGCAAACAAAGTTTAAATATAATAAAACCATTTACACTTATATATATGTCATATATTCATAATAAAATGCAACTTATAATATTATTGGCAATCTTCCTAATAAAACGGGCCTCTCAAGGAATAAATCCTTGGGGAAATGCAGTTTCAAAAGGGACAAAAATACTCTACATGTTACAGTAGTAAAGATTACTTTATTTAGATGGATACATTTAATATTCACAGTATGTTACATGAAGCAGTACAGTAACTTTTTTTTTTCATAAATGTATATACATTCACAAAAAAAATAAGTAGACCACTGTGACGTCACCAAAACCTAAGTCTCAGTCTGTACATACTATTTTTACACAATGCGATAGTGGTTACCACCGTTCTACAAAACTACCGCAGTATTTTTACGTAAGTATCCTCTAAACTCTATCATAGATCACTTTACTTACTTTTTTGTGGAGGGCCAAATACTATGGTATATCCAAGGAAATTTAAGAAAGCGGCGTATTTTCATCATCGAGCAAGATGCACTAATTACTGTGCTTCCCTCTCTTTAATGACTAAATGGCAACTGTTTACAAAATTTCAAATACTAGATGTAAATGGCAAATCTCGCTCTCTCTCCTCTCTCTCTCTCTCTCTCTCTCTCTCTCTCTCTCTCTCTCTCTAAAGAAAAAAACCTATAATACTGATCTATTATCATCGTAATAAAAGAACAAGATGGTCCCTGAACATTTGTAGGTACATGTGTTGCCATATTTTTATCTTTCTGGATTTACGAACTGTTGCCTCATACAACTTTATAGTTGACTCAATGATTATTAATCTTATAAAAAGTATACAGAGAATATTTCTTATAACTATCCAGTTTTCATTCTTACACCATAAAAATATTTAAATACACAATTTCATTATGTTATTCTCGAGCTAAAGCTAGTAAACAGTACTCTCGTCCTAAGCGCTCTCTCAAGCATTCAAACAGTTTACTCTCGCCCTAAGCTGCTTCTCTCTCTCTCTCCTCTCTCTCTCTCTCCTCTCCTCTCTCTCTCTCTCTCTCTCTCTCTCTCTCTCTCTCAAGTGAAATAGAATTCACTTATCAAATAAAATGATCTTGTTATGATACATAAGTGTTTATAAATACTTACCTGCAGATATAGACATAGCTATTACTCCGTCGTCCGACAGAAATTCAGATTTCGCCGGCACACGCGGCAGGTAGGTCAGGTGATCTACCCCCCGCCGCTGGGTGGGCGGGAATAGGAACCATAACGTTTTCTAATATATTTTTTCTCCAGCTGTCTCCTGAGGGAGGTGGGTGGGCCATTTAATTGTATTATCTGCAGGTAATTAGTATAAAACTATTGTACATAACAATATCATTTTTATACATTCAACTACCTGTCAGATATATACATAGCGTTTGTCATGCCACTACATGAAGATATATATATAGCTGGATTTCTGACGTCGACAGAAATTCCAAAACCGCGGCACACGAAGGTGGGCCGGCCAGGTGGTAGTACCCATTCCCGCCGCTGGGAGGCGGATATCAGGAACAATTCCCATTTTCTATTCATATTTTTCTGTCGCGGTCGTAAACATCTGTTTACAGACCTCTGCTCAGGATTTTTTGGAATTTGAACTCGTTTCTAAGTATCTTATTGATTTTGTGGTATTGATTGGAATTGTTGGATTGGCATGCGCGATAGTGGGACCGTTTTTTGATTTTGGATTGACTTTCCTATAAGAATGTCGGATCAAGTGGTGTGCGTTTCAGAGTGTGTGTGAGTCGCGGATTGTAAGGTGAGGCTACCGAAAGCATCGGTAGACCCCCACACAGTATGTATGAGTTGTAGGGGGCTTCATTGTTTGATTGATCATCGGTGCAAGGAGTGTGAGAGATTGGACTGATGATGAATGGAGAGCATATGAGTTTCCTATCGCCTAAATTGGAGCGCGATAGGATCAAGGAGGTCTTCCTCAAGGAGTTCTTCCCAAAGGTAGAATAACGTTTCTCCTGCACAACACTGTAGTGTTACAAACCCCTAAACTGTGTTGCCGCGGGCTCTGATTCTGTGTCGTGAGGAGCGGATTCTCTCTCTATGATTTGGGAGTCCCTTCGCACTCTGGAGGACCAAAGTGAAAGCCTTGGAAACTGGCTCGGTGCAAGTGTGTGATCGTGCCCCAGTGTTGTGGAGGGGGCGTTCAGATCGGCCCATAATGCTTCTAGGCCTAGAACCGCTATCAGACTACAAGACCCAGGGAGGAGTATGTCGAAGCCGCAAGAGGGTTACGGGGCTTCCCACCGATCTGGCGTCCTCGGCAGACCATGTAGAAAGACCCAGGTGCCAAGGACGTGCACGAGCAGCGTCTTGAAGGATTGCTTTTCGTCCTCCGAAGCGTCTCCCCACGCAAGGGGTGGAGCTCTCGGAGAGACTCTCGTCCGTTAAAGAGGACGTTTCTTGCGGAGGACGCTTCACTCCTCTTTCGACGCTTTCGTCGGACGACGATTATGATGTCTTCCTCCTCAGAAGGAGATGTAGGATCTCCTAAGATGAGAGACGCTAGTTGGCGCACAGGCGCGTACACCTGAGAAAACATGTAGCTGTTCCTTGCGAAGGAAGGAGGCGTTCCCCTCGCCCCTCGTCTTCTCACAGGACCAGTCTGCTCCTCGTCATTCTCTCCAACGAAGAACATTCTTTTGTCCCTTCAGGACCGCTATCCCGCTTATGGCTCAGAGGGACTTGCCAGCAGCAGTCGAGCTAAGCGAGAGGAAGGACCTTAGACTGCCTGTAAAGAGGGACTAAGCAGTCTCGTTGCCTTCGCTCCTGCGTCCTCGTTCGGAATCGCTCTCCTTCAGCGATTCGCCGATCGTTCGTTTATAGAAGGACGTTAGGACAGGACGTTTTGCAGACGCTTTGTGCAAGGACGCTCGGAGGACGTTCGGCCAAGATGCTTGTCGGACGCTCGCGTAGGCAGGAAGTTCCGTCAGGACGCTCGGCAGGACGTTCGGTTCAGGACGCTTGGCAGGACGCTAGCAGGACGTTCGTCAGGACGCTCGGCAGGACGTTCGTCAGGACGCTGGCAGGACGCTAGGAAGGACGTTCGTCAGGACGCGCCAGCCAGACGTCTACACAGGCCGATCGGCAGGCCCGCTCTCCAGGCGCTAGGACAGGACGCGGTTTTTTGGGGTGATGGCAGGAAAGTTCGCCAGGAGTCCAGCCTCCTTCAAGACGATTTCGGGGATTTGCACAAGAATTCTTACCCCAGACACTTTGTTACGCGCTCAGCACGTATGCCAGCGAAGAGAGGTAAGACGCTTCTAGGGAGTGGGTCTGCCGCGGAAGACGCCGTCCGCCCTCAGGACGCTCTTCCACAGCGAGCAGTAAGGTCAGAAAGAAGACAGCAGTGATAAGGCTGCAACTTGCAAGGAGGAGGGGTTCCTTTGATCTTTGCTAAAGAACCGGCCAATAGGACGCACTTCGCCTGACAGACGTTCTCCTCTTCCTTTGAGAGAAGAAGGAGAACTGGGTAGTTAGGCTGAATCGAGGTGAAGATGAACCGCTACAGCCCTTCTAACCCGGGATTACAAAGTCCTAGTCAGGACTCTTGCGTTCCTTCTTTTGAGGACAAATTTCAGCCCGCCCAGCCTCCCAAGTCTCCTCCTTCACAGGTTTTCTTTTTTCATCGAAAACGGGGAAATCCCGGAGTCGTAGAGATGAAGAACTTCTCTATCGACGAAACGTGCTTCAAGAAGCTCCAGGACTGGGATGATAAGAAGGAGAGACCAAGGCAAGAAGGACCTTCGGCCTTGCCTCGTACTAGACTTAGTGGTTAAAGGAGGCATTTGGTATAAGACCAGAGACGAAGTGGGAGTTGCGATCCCTTCGTCGGCTCAAGGAGATTTCTCCAGCCTTGTAGACTTACAGAGGAGGTCCACTTTTACCCTCTGCCAAAGGTAACTTGACCGCGTCGGAGACAGACCATCATCTGAAAGGTTGCCTTAGGACGCTAGAAAGTCGTCAACTTCCTTGATTGGGTTTGGGAGTTCTGGATTTACAAGCGAGAAGCCCAGGAATCTCTTAGTTGGGAGCTGTCCAGCGTGTTAGCACGTATGGACAAAAGCCGGGCAGGGATGGTTCGGAAGAAGCAGTATCTCACTTTGGGACAGTTTGTTAAAAAAGAGAGCTTTGCTGTGCCACTTCACCGCTCGGGTCAGTGCCGCCAGCTCAGAAAGAGGACTTGTTGTTTTCGCCTCTTTCGAACATCTCTTCCCCCAGGGACTTGTGTAAAGGACCGACGACAGCCATACCAAGAGAAGGCTACTCAGGGATCTTTTTGCCCAGTCTACAAGACGGCGGCCGGAACCTCAACATCTCGGCGCAGTTCGGTCCACCGAGAAAGTAAAGCCCTTTCGTGGGGCTCCCCCCATCGAGAGCAGCTCCTCGAGGAGAGGGTTTTCACGAGAAGAGCGTTTTTAAACCAAAGCCTTCCAATGTGAAAAGCTGTCCTTCAGAACCAGTCGGAGCCAGACTGAAGATATTTTGCAGGGAGCTGTGGAGAGAGAGAAGACACGGGGACTCTATGGTCCCTCACGATCGTGGAGAAGGGGTACAAGATCCCTTTTGAGATCTTCCTCCTCTTTCTACGGACTCCCAGAGACCCTTTCTCCATCCCTACAAGGGAAAGAAGAAAGTCTTGTTCGATTCTCCTTCAACAGAGATCGACAAAAGAGCAGGTGGAAACAAGTCGCGGACCTGCGGGCGCCACGGTTCTACAAAGAATCTTCCTAGTACCAAAGCAGTCGTCAGGTTGGCGTCCAGTTCTAGATGTAAGCAGGCCTCATCTTTTCGTGGAAAAGATAAAATTCACGATGAGACGCCTCAATTCTGTTCTGGGAGCCTTGAGACCGGGCGACTGGATGGTATCCTTGGACTTGCAGGACGCGTACTTCCACATCCCGATCCACCCTCTTCAAGAAAAAATATCTAAGGATTGTCTGAACAACAAAGTATGGCAGTTCAAAAGCGATGTGCTTCGGACTGGACCACGGCTCCGATGGGTGTTCACAGTAGGATGAAAGAACGTAGCGAGATGGCTACACTCTTCGGGAATAAGAGTTTTCCCTATACCTCGACGGACTGTGATCAGGGCGTCGTCGAGAGAGAAGTGTGCTGAAGGACTTGCAGTTCACGTTAGCCTTAGCGAAGTCCCTGGGACTTCTGGTCACCCGAAAAGTCGCATCTGACCCCAACACAGTCCTCGTGTATCCTGGGGATTCAGATGGATTCAGTGTTTCGAGCGTTTATCCGATCCCAGAACGTCGCAGCTAGGCTTAGGAAAGATCTCAGCCTTTCTAAGGAAGGAGACTTGCCTCGGCGAGGGAATGGATGAGTTGCTGGGGGACCATTTCCTCGCTTGGAAAGGTTTGTTTACTTGGGAAAGACACTGAACATCAGGCCTCTCCAATTCTTCTTTGCAGACGAGTGGAAGGCAAAAAGACGATCTCGAAGCAGTAGTGAGGATACGATTCGATCAAGAACCACCTAGATGGTTGTTGGACCCTCAGAAGCTGCGAGAGGGTGAGTCCCTAGTCTTTTGAGGCCCCGACCTAGTGTTGTTTTCAGACGCTGCCATCATAGGATGGGGAGCCAACACTAGGGGGAGGAAGTGTCAGGATCCTGGAGAGGGGAACAGGTAGCCTGGCATATAAAATGTAAAAGAAATGCAGCAGTATTTCTGTCCCTGCAGTCTTCGAAGAAGAGTTTGCGAGACCAAGATTGTTCAGATAAACTCGGACAATACCACAGCACTCGCTTATTTAAAAACCGGGGAGGTACCACCACTCCAGGCGTTGTACTCCCTAGCGAGAGAGATTCTGCTGTGGGCAAAAGGTAAAGAGGTAACGATCCTGACGAGATTCATGCAGGTGTGCAAAAGTCAGGGCAGACCTTCTCAGTCGTCGGGACCCAAAGTCTTCCGACGGACTGGACCTTGCACGAGGATGTTTGCGAGACCTATGGACGCTGTGGGGAACGTCCACTGGTCGACTTATTCGCAACGTTCAAGGAACAAGAGACTTCCCTCTTTACTGCTTCCCCGGTCCTGGATCCAGAGGCAATCGCGGTGGAACGCGTTGCTGTGGAATTGACGGGCCTGGACTTTATGCTTCCCACCATTCAAGATTCTGGGGGGAAGCATGAGGAAGTTTGCGGCCTCGAAGGAGGACAAGGCTAACCCTGATCGATCCGATGTGGCCAGCAAGAGAATGGTTCACAAGACGGTCATGTCTTTCCTTGTAGGACTTTCCAAAGATTGCCCCTGGAGGAAAGGATCTATCAAACAGCCGCACTTCGAAAGGTTCACAAAAACACTCTCCGCGCTTTCTTTATGAGTCTGACTGCGTTCAGGACTATCGAAAAGGTGGCCAGAGCGAGAGGTTTTCGTGAAGGCAGCTGCGAGAGCAATCGCCACATGCGAGAGGCTTCCACAGAGCTGTTACCAGTCGAAGTGGGCTCTTCAGGGCATGGTGTAAAAAGGAAGGAGTTTCCTCTTCCTCGACTCTGTGAACCAGATAAGCTGATTTTCTGTATTTCTTCAGAAATGTGCAGAAATTAGCGGTCCCTACCATCAAGGATATAAAAGAGGTTGTCAGCGGTTTTTAGGACAGAGGCCTAGACCGTCTGACAACAAGGATATTTCATGACCTTTTGAAGTCTTTCGAGACTCGAAGTTCGACAAAGAGACCCACCTTTTCATGAATCTGGATGTAGTCCTGAAATTCCTTATGTCAAACACTTCGAACCGCCTTCAGACAGCGTCTCCAGAATCTGACAAGGAAGGCCTCTTTTCCCTACTTCCTTGCCGACGGCTAGAGAGTTAGTGAAATTCAAGCGTTTAGCAAGTTAATGGGCTTCAAAGGGGACCAATGCTGTCTTGCTCAATTAACCCATCTTTCTCGGGCGAAGAATGAAAATCCTCGAACCTTGGCCCCCCCCCCGAAGACTTTGAATCCAAAGGTATGCAAGTATGGTGGGCCAAGAACCAGATAAGAGTCCTTTGCACCGGTAAGGGCGTCTCAAGTTCTACGTGCATGAACTAAAGAGTTAGAGGTCCCTCAGGTAACCTTGGTGCGAGCTTTATTTGTCAAGAGGCCAGAGTTACCTGTATCAAAGAATGGCAGTGGCTTTCTTCTAAGGCGACACATTCGGGAGGCTCATTCATCTTTCCAGAAGAAGATTTGAGCTCTCCGAGTAAAAAGAGCACGAAGTACGGAGCCGTCGCTACCTCTATTGCATTCACAAAAGAACATGATCAATCAAGGACAGTCTCGATTGTACGTTTTGGAGGGAGCAACTCCGTCTCGCCTCACATTACCTAAGGGATGGTCGAGAACGATCTATGACGATTGCAATGCACTGGGGCCATACGTTTCTGCGGACACAGATTGGGGTCGGAAGTAGCTCTTTCCCTATTCCTTAGTTAGGTTAAGTTAGGTTGTGTGTTTTAGGTTGTGGTGAGTCTTATGATGAAGACTCCCACTCCGTTAGCTAGTTTTAAAGGTCTGTGTATAGTTGGTAAGGTGGTGGTCAGTGCTTCGTGCCATCATTTGTATGGCCTCGATGATCTTGTCACGCTGAGTACTCGCAACCGTTGGACAGATCATCCAGAAGGCACAGCACTACAGGTCTCAACTGGATGCAACTCTGTAATTAAGCAAAGCAGCCTTACGTGAACAGTAATCACATAGTCTACTTTGCCAAACAGGTAAGGAACCAAGATGTATATCATCTACTTAATGTTAGTTTGTCCAAAATCCTATTCTGTCTTTTCCCACATCGAAGGTGTGATTCAAGCTAATATATATATTCTGTCAGGTCAAGTGGCTGAACAAAATGTTTTGTTATTATACAAATAAGTTTGTTCATACTTAACCTGGCAGATATATATAATTAAAGTGCCCGCCCTCCTCCCCTCAGCGAGACGAGGCATAATAAAAAAATATGAATAAAAAATGGGTAATGGTTCCTGATATCCGCCTCCCAGCGCGCAGTGGGAATGGGTAACCCCACCTGGCCGACCACTCGTGTGCCGCGAGTTTTGAAATTTCCTGTCGGACGTCAGAAAATTACATGCTATATATATATCTGCCAGGTAAGTATGAACAACTTAATTGTATAATAACAATAAACATATCAACCATTGGTGGAGGGTAAAAGACAGCTATGATAATAGACAGGTAAAACAACATACGTTGTAGGCAAAAATAAATAAAACCTTGGTTCCATGTGTTTAGACGAAGGGCGACTTCCTAGCTATTGCTAGTAGTCTGCTTCTGTCGCAAGAAGCATCAGCGAGGATGTGACCTATGGCAAGAGTTCTTGTAGATCTGTCAATGTGGGTCTTATCACTTACTTGACAGATCTAGTGTCATTTGTCAATGGGGTCTTATCCACTTACATGACAATACACCAATGCTATTGGCATAATCTAAGGAGCACAAACACCGATCCGATCACTGCTCCTAACACGAGGGTTTGTGCTTAATTTGAAAGAGCTATCCCCAAACTCATTTCAAATAACCCCAGAAAATAATACACTTATGTTAAAATTAAAAAAAAATTCAATCGCTAGTAAGGATCAGGCCGGCTCACTATCCCAGCAACGCATCCGTGGACACGTATAACAGAGAGAGAAGGATCTCTCATAGGCCCACTTGATCTCCTTCGTGCAAAGAGAAGTCAACACAGAGTTGCATCTCCCGTTAGTAAGCTAATATGACTCTCACGACCTATGTTATGGAAAAGAACAAGAATTGTAAAAGCCTCGCCTTCAAAGCGCTTTTAATTCCGTTGGCTGTTTGGAAGGAACATCCAAAGTTTACTCAAGAAGTGCTGTAGAGATTCCACTCTTCAAAGAAGACCAGGATTTCTTGCAACAGATCTCTCTGATGAAGCCCAGAGCCTGGCTTGACGCATGGCTGGCGCCTCCCTCGCGTCTGGCTAGAGCCTGGCGCCTCGCCTGATGGCGCCTCGCGCCTGGCTGGAGCTCGCGCACTGCTGATTCTCCCCACTGCTGGAGATTCGAGCCTGTTAAAGAGTCTCGATGAAAACTGGCGATGTCACTCGGAACTTTAGTTGCCGATTTATTCGACTCTAGCCGCATCTGCGGCCAGATTGAGCGGCCTACTCCTTCTCCTCATCAGACAATGAAGTGTTATTTGAACTGTCTTGCTCTGGCGTCGTACGCCTGTTTGTGCATTTGGCGCTGATTGCGCTACTTTGTTCCCCGGACAAAGTCTGAACATCACAATCGTTTATCAGGAGAAAGGAAAAGGGTGGAAAGCAATTCTTTCACTTTGAGCTTATGGCCTCTGCAACAAGGGGAGGTAATTTTAGTCGGCTACATACAGTAGACGATAGGAAATCTAATAGTCGAGAGACCAGTCTTCCTCGAGGAGGATCATACTTGATACTTCAGTTGCTACGGAGCACTCTCCTAACATGTTGACGAGTCTCTCGTTGCAAATCTTCCTCTCATTGCACGAAGGTAGGAAAGAGCCTGGAAGTTAAGGAGAGACTGACTGAAATTGGGAGGATTCCCGATTTCTAGGCTCTTTAAATATATCTCTTCGAACCTTCTGGAAGTAGTTTTGAGCCATCATCGTATTCAAGAGACTGTCAGCAAACGTTTAAACTTATCTGCTTTTGTAGATACCACGTAAATACATGCCTGGACAACGAATCCTTATCTGAAGCGTTGATCCAGGACTAAAAGGAAAAAACAAAAAAAAGTTATCATTCCTTGTTTTGCCAAACATACCATGCTGGCAGGAACCCATTGCCGAGCTTTCTAGATTGATTCCAGATTCCAAGCCCAAAATTTCTCACTGTACCCTTTCTGTCGATTAGTACCAGAGAAACTCATGATGGGTAAGCAGTTCCATCTTGTCGAACACGGAATACTGAGGCCCAATAGGATCATTGAAAAACTAAATATCTCAGGACTTGTCGTATAGGAGGTATTGTGTAAGATCCGAAGATCTTAATGCTCTCTATCTCATCCCTTTATAGAGACAAGAGTATAGCCTTTTACTGCGTCTTGAGCAGATAATACAAGGTATTCTTCCCTCTGAAGGGAAGAAAAAACCGCTACTGTGGTCACAGAGGATCGGAGGAGGAACAGTTCATCATTCCCTCAAGCACGATCTGCAGTAATTATTATCACCATGGACTACTGTCATTACTTCGAAAAATCCTTCATTCATGTCCAATTCTGGTCAGTCTTGCACGCAGACAGACTTCAGAGTGGAGGGAGTTGTTAAGGTCCATTTAAAATAGATGCTGAAAGACTATCAGACGTCAAAGACTTCCAAAACCTGCTGTGAGAAGAACGTGACCTCTGAGAATCCAACTCTCTAAGTCAAATGGAGGCATAACATATATCCTCTCTTCTTGACTCCCTTTGTCTTACATCTGTAAAGAGTTATCTTTTAGGGGAAAAAGACTAATTTATTCCCCCTTTCTATAACATAAAGATGGGTATAGTGCTACCTCTCTCTTCATGCTTTCTTCCTGTCCTCGTGCCTGGGCAACGAGAGAATGGAAATTCTATCATCGTTATTCTGCAAAACAAATTATTATTATCCTATTCTCCTACTAACTGATCCAGGATCGAGGAGAATCATTCAAGATTCCTATCCTAGGACATCAGGCCGTAATGTACGGTTTCAGATACTTGAAAGCGCCTCTCACCAATACTGAGAGCTCCTACGAGTCTTTTCCAGTACCAAAACATTACAAGGTCTCCCTTGTTATATGTTTACATAGGAGTAGGATAATATACCATCCTGTTAATAACAATGAAAGAGGAGAAAGAGGAGCTGCATGGTTCAAGGGACTAGCCGAAACGTGCAATAAAAAAAGGGGTTGCCAAGGTCTTTCTAAAACCTGCACCCAGATTAACTTATGAGTCCGATATATTTTCTATCACTTGTCTAATAAGGTTGAGGAAAGCGAGAGACCTCTAAAGATATCAGTTCTCTTCACCATGTAAAGGTCTATAAAGCAGAAGAACCCACTTATCCTGACACGTACTACGTTCGCCTGTGCGATATCTAGAATAATTGTCAGTAGAGGGGTTGATCTGGCAAAAAGAGTTTCTCCCAAAACAACTCCTCTTGCCAGGAAAGAAGTCGCTCACGCGACCACTATATTACCTGACATGAGAAGTCTGTTCTTGTTAGAGACTTCCGCAATTTCAGTTAATCCTGACAAGGGCCCGGCCGCCTGTGCGACAACTTGTGTCCCTGTCAGGAAAAAACTGATCTTTGTGTCAGTTCTCAAAGAGGAAACTCTTGGAAAGTCTATCTCCAAATACTGAGAAATTTGAGATCCTGATGTCTTGCGCCTGGCTGGTGCCTATCGCCTGGTTAAAGCCTGGCGCTCGCGCCTGGCTGACGCCTCGCGCCTGGTTGGCGCCTATCGCCTGGTTAAAGCCTGGCTGGAGCCTTTATGGCCTATTACTTGCAACCTTGGTCAGGAAATCTCGATATCAAAATAAGAAGAGGTGCTGTAAGAATCCTATAATTCTACAGTACTTCCATAGTTGGATGTTTCTTCTCAATTTTCCTCTAATACGAGTATATCGGAAGGGGAATTATTCTTTCCTCGGTTAATTCTTCCGTATCCCCCCCCCCCTTTTTTTCCTGAACGAGAAGGACCACTCCAATGCGAGGGACTGAGTAACTTCCCAGCTCTATGTAGGAAAGCATAATTAGCTCTAAGGTATATCTATTAACTAATTATTTTCTAGTTAGAGCCAGGCGTCTGGCTGGCGCTTATGATTCCTTATGGCATGGTTTGAGGAAAAGGAAGCAGGCTTACAGGAAAGGACTGTTCGTCTTCTTGCTAAGAGATCTATGAAGAAGACTTCTCGCAGGTTCTCACAACTCTTTGCAATAAATGTTAGACATACTTTAACAGTTATTATCGTCGATCGAGGTTCTCACGGACTCGCAATTCTTGCATTGCTTTTATTTAATAACTCGCTCAAACGAGAAAATATTTTGGATGGTGCTCTAAGCTTATTGCACCAAGCTGGCGCAATTTGCGCCAGGGTGGCGCAACTTGCGCCAGGATGGCGCAACCTGCGCCAGGGTGGCGCCTCCTACTAAATATCTTTATGTTATGTGCCAGAACATCTGTGTCTTTATGGTACCTGACATCCTTTCATATGTTAATTCCGTTCTTATTATGAAAATCTTTTATATACGTAGTATAATCCATTCAGGGAAACCATTTCCCACTAAAAGAATGTTTCCCATCAGACTCATACAACTTCTGTGCAATATCCGATTCTAAATACGGTTGTGTCCTTTCTCGAAAGACTTAACCATACCGTAGTCTTGAAGTGAATCTCTATTACATCTCTCTTCTCACTAAGTATGTATTCTAATAAGCCATGCTTTCATAAGTATGAGTGCATTAAATAATATCATGTTCTGCTGCATTAGAATCCTTTAATCATGTTACCTACGGTAAACAGCATTGAAAGGTTGTAATATCCTTCTTATTGAAAGATTCCTAACAAAAGGCAGACAATATTTTTTATGATAGCTTCAGTATTTCCTCAATACGAGGCTAAGACCACGATTGTAGGGAAGAGATACAGTTAGTTATCCCATTCCGCAGGAGAGAGAGCTGTAAACGACCTCTCACGACTGAGAACAAGATGGTACTGCGACTGCGTTGGTCTTCAAAGCGAAAGCAGTCTGGCCTTCCCTTTCCAGAGTTGCCAGTTACTCCATTAAATAAAGGAATCTAATAAATTATTATCGAACTTCAGGAAGTTTTTATATAAGCATAATTAAGCTAACGATACTTCGACAAGTCTAGAAACTAAACAGGTGTCGTCTAAACAATTCTTTTAAACCTATTCCTTCCTAGGAAAGTCCTAGAAGGGTACTGGTAATTCATGGAAACCTCTTCTAACACGAAGAAAAATGTTCTATCCTACTCTCAATCCACCAATAAAGATATGCCTTCTCCGATCACTTCTCGAAGACACGATAGCATCATATAACTCATACTCTAGCGTAATAGAATCCTCTATAATACTGTTACATTAAGGTAAACCGTATTAATTTAGGAAATTTTGTAAGGATTTCACTTGACCATTATAGCATAACTTAAGCATTGTAGGAGCTAGAAGCTTAAAAGTCATACATATATGCTTTATCACTCAACGAGATCCATATAATTCATTCGATTGACAAACAATCTAAATCGTTCTCATCATATAGATTTATATCTAAAAATGCACCGATGGGGAATTTTATGTTGAAATACAATTTCATACCCCCATATGGGATAGCGCTCTCGTCTAGTTGCGAAAAAAAAAATGTTCGAACAATGACTTTATCACAAATGTTATCGAATGATCTCTAATATTAGAAGGCGCTAAATCGTCGCCTGATTCCGAAAGGTGGATCGATTTAATGTCATTCTCATTTTGTTTTAATAATTCTACCAGAAGGCATTATACGAGGATCTTCGCCAATTTCATTCATTTGAAGTTCTTCTATCCATCGAGGAACCGTAGGCATAAAAAGGGAGAAACACTGTTTTAGGATGCCTTTCCAATGGCTATCCCTGGCAGTCTGGGACGCTCTACAGAACCTGCCGAGGGGACGCCTGACCGGTGGGGATTCTCTGAAACCTCCTTACTTTTGGTTTTCGACATTCCTTCTCCTCTGGGCTTGTGAGCTTGGAAGAGGTCTAGACCTGAGAGCGAGACAGAGCCGATCAGACGCACCCTCCATTGTAATGGGGGAACACTATATTCACTTCTTACGTTCTAAGAGTTCGCATTTGAACTATATCCAAAGTCTACAATTTGCAAATATGATATTGTAGATTCTGCGGAGTAAGAAGGTGATGAGGATGCAACAACTACTAGTACTGTTACTACTATAATTGCTCGTTAACACAAGAGCTAATAAAGCTTCTAAAGGATAGTTACTTTTCTGACTTCCCCAACTAGGAAGAAAGATATACATTTCCTCAATCAAACTCTAACACTTATTTGTATTAATGAATAAATATAAGTAATTCCCTTTCATGAAAGTATACGTAATTCACTTTCGTGAAAGTGGATGAGTGTCTACCGAAAACTTCGGTAGTTACACGTCACTAATCTTCTAAATTTTCGAAGTTAATTTTATCAAAAAATTCTAAAAGTTAACAAAAGCGTATGCCGAACCAAAGATCCATTACTTCCCTGTAAAAGTTAGCCCAGACGATTGATGGCGATGAAACACGAAAATCCATCAGGAGGAACTGCAAACGTTGTTTACATTCCAAGCGACAGAAAAAATATGAATTAGAAAACGGGTATGGTTCCTATTCCCGCCACCCAGCGGCGGGGGGGGTAGATCACCTGACCTACCTGCCGCGTGTGCCGCGAAATTCGAATTTCTGTCGGACGACGGAGTAATAGCTATGTATATATCTGACAGGTAAGTTGAATGTATAAAACTATTATGTACAAAGTTAAAAATAATAATTCCATTAATAAATTAGTTTCTTTTAGCAACTAAATTGTTTTCCAAAATAATTCTTTTGGTAATAAACGTCCATCAGCTGATTCTAAACGTAAACAAAAGACAAAAATAGATTTTTATTGCTGTATTTTGCTGTTTATACATTAATATTATAGTTGGGTGCTGTAATCTTTACAGTAAATCATGTTTTTTTTTATCATAAATGTGTTCATTCACAAAATAGTTATACTATGTACTTTTAGTTTGGTGCAGCAGCCAAATCATGAAAATAGAAAGGAATTGATAGGTAATATACTTTTGTTTGCTGATCTGATGAAGGGGAAATTGAAGATAGGAAAGAATAACTTTGAAACTGTCTTGAATTTAGTTTAAGGTGATAGTTGAAGACATATTTGGTGCTTGAACTAAAGTAGGCAGTTATGAACATTGAAATAGTGGTCTTGGGTGGGTTAATTATTAAAGTAGGCAGTTTAAAGCAATTTTTAGGGGGGGTACCAGGATAACACGGGTATTTACTTATCATGGGGGGTTCTGGGCCCTATCCTCCGCGATTATCGAGGTCCTACTGTACTATCATATATAAGATAAGAACTAAAACCAACAGCAACCCCTTGGTATATTTATAAGTAAATTTATAAAAAGACTTTATAGGAGACAGAGGCATTACATGCTGCCTTCAAGTCAAGATCCCAACTAACTCTCTCATGAGCTTCCCAGTTGATTTTAGCCAGTGTACAAGTTTCCATTAGTGAATGTATGGGCTATAGAAGTAAAGGCACCTCTTTTCCACATGATTCCTCCAAATCGATGGTGCTTAATATTGTTACTCACCATGAGTGACTCCGTCCACCACCCACAACCTGCTATTTCTACTTGTGATCATGTAGTTCCATTAAGGGTTAATTCATTCATTTGAATGATGTAACAAAATTATCTGTTTGTAGTATATTTTGAACTCATACTTGTCAGTTTTTCTGCCACATATCAATTATGATTTTTTTTTTTTAATACAGGAAAAGCAAAATCCCTCTGGTAAAGTAGATATCAGTGGAGACATTTCACACTTGAGAGTATGGACTAGTTACTATTTAATGTAAGACTTCCTGAATGATGCTACGGTGTGTGAGAGCTTCTTAGTAGGGAAAGGTTGCTTACCCAGAATCTTAGTTGAAATTATCAGCTCACGTGGCTGGCTCTACGATTTGTCTAAGAAAAAAAATTAATGTAATAGATTTATCTGTTTTATTATTCACAATTCAATTCTGTGATGGTAGTAATACATTTATTATATAACACTCCTCCATGTCGTCATCAGCAAGGGAGGTCAGTTGCAATGGAAAACTTTTTGTGAAATTTGAAGTTTCTTTGTCCACCCTTTTGTATTCTTATTTTGATTTTGAGAATGAATGTATTTGGCATTTTTACACATGGAAAAAAATCTTGTTCATCAGCCATGTAACTATTGAATTAACATAGGAAGTAACCAAGTCATCCACATGTAAAACTGGATACTAGGTCAGTTGTGTGGTTCAACTGCTTTATTATTATAACTGTACCGAGTGTGTAATGGATTTATGTTCTGCCTTTCAGAACCTTCGTACTGTCTTGCCGAGCCATTTAGGCGTCTGCCAAACAGACGTTGGCATGCTGACTATTACGTCGAAATTCGCAATCCTATTTCGCTCTCGCAGATTCGAAAGAAGATTGTGGTATGTTGTATTTATTCACCGTTTTGTTTGATTTGTAAAGAGAGCTGTTTGATGCAGTTTCAAATTTCAAGTGCCCACAAACTTAGAACATTTGTTTACATTTTCTTTACCCTCTTTAGGGTGGAATTTTTACTTGTATTTTGTATGGAAAAGAATTGCTTCTCTGAGAGTTAAAAACACTTTAGAAATGTTTAAATGTGAGTTTACCTGCACGGATGAAGAACTATGTTGTTAGAAACTGTCGTTGATTCTTGAAACCAAATGAGAATCTGTAAAGTAGTGTATAAAATTTTCTTTCATAATCCAGTGATTTTTGTCTGTGTAAACTGTAGTTTGGATTTTGAATGTAGGAATTTGCATATTATAGTGAGTACAGTATGTGAATGTGAGGTAGGTTACACAAAAGTCATTATCTGGATACATATAATTTATTGCAAACTTTTTTCAGAAAGGGGACTACCAGTATATATCAGAAATGGTCGAGGATTTCAACCTTATGTTCGACAATGCGCAGCAGTACAACCGACCAGACTCGAGGATCTATCGGGATGCTGTGAAGCTCCAGAAGTTTGTTCAGAACAAAGCAGATGAGCTCAGTGTTATAGATGATGACGTGAGTGGAATACGTACTTTAAAGCTTTGTGTTGATAAACGTTGAATTTTAAATATTTTTTATCAGATGGTGGTTTTCGTAATCATTTCTTAATACAGGTAGATATACATTACCTTGAAATTGAGGGACTCCTCTATTAGTTGAACTCAGGGGAAATGTGATGGCGAGGCAAATAGTTTTGTTTGAATATTGGATGTTACTGTAATAGAAATTTATTTTTTTGCAACATTAATTAATTTCATGTTGCAGTGTGTAAGCTTGAGGTTTGAAGTATAGACATTATACAGTATATCTTTAGGCAGAGTAATGTTAATGTTTAATTTATTAACCATGTGTTCAATATTTTTCATTGTATTGGACCTGTAATTTTTGATCAGTTAATATATGTATAGTCGATTCATTTAAGGTAGATTCTTGTGCCTACGAGACGTTTGTTTGGCGGCCTCTGATTGGTTGGTACGGGAGGTCGGGCCGCTCGCTCATTGTGTCATATTTTCGTCTGTGACTTAGAAAAACATGCAGTATGTTTATATTTCTTCATTTATCTCACGTTTTCCAAAACATAATAAAGTTTTTGTCATCCCAAAGGATTCGGTATTAATTGTACAACTAAATAATCTTTTCCTGAAACCAATTAGATAAAACACAAAGGAATTACAACGAGTAGTGAAGAGAAAAAATTTTAATCTTTACAACTGTTTTTATTTATCATCGTATTTTTAATAAGTCATACGATCAAGATGAATTAAAACTTGTATTTTCATACAATAAAATCACCCTGAATACACTGGTGCTTTCAAATTTTTGATGCGTCTAATATTTGAAGAGAAAATGAAGAATATGTCTTATTATGTTGCAACCGTACTTGACCCAGCCTGATAGGAAGTCAATCTTTCTTAATTATTTGTTGTTTATTACTTCACTGAGATTATTATTTCATATCACTCAAATAAGTCTCTGATGTCTCTTTCATTTGAAATTATATTCATAAAATAAAATTAGAAACAATATCTTGAAACAACCTGATTAAAGTTTGGGCTGAGTTGAAGAGTCTGAAGTCGTCTTTCCACAGAGTTCAACTTCTTTGCTGGGGTTGATTCCCCGCGCCCGCATGGGTCGAGCTAATGATACCAGATGCATGCATCTGATTATTATTATTTTTTTCCTTATCAGGTATGCCCAGACATACTATATGATATTGGATTTAAAATGTTCGACAGTTATAATGGAAATTCTGTGTATTTATTTTCAGAAAATGTTATAATATAACATGGTAAATATTATCGAAACTGCATCCGCATCCTTTCATATCGCTAATTGGCAACTCAAATCTCTTGCTGAGGAGACAAACGCAACGACGACGCCTTGCAGATCTCATTCTCTCAGCAATACTGTCAAACTTGAATCATTTACTGTTGCAGCATAATAAGACATATTCTTCATTTTCTCCTCACATTTTACACGCATCCAAAATCTGAAAGCACCAGCGTATTCAGGGTGAATTTGTTGTATGAAAACACAAGTTGTGTTCCAGATAAGTAATACAAAACCTCGGTCCATTTAAAACCAATAGGAACGTTAGATAGCGGCAGCTGGAACGGTCGTAAGCTTCGAACAAGGGGAGAACGGTAGTTAACTGCTTGTCCGATCGTCGCGCGCCGCGCGACTGGGAGGTAAACAAATCACTTTTGCTTTCGGCCGTGTGTGGATAGGACGTGCTCGTCATCGCTCTGCCCGCTTTGTCGTTTGCTTTGAGTTTTGAGTATTTGCCCTCTTTTCCTGTGTGATTGAGAGTAATTGTAAGTACTTTGCATTTCTTTTGTTCATTTATGATGAGTGAGGAAGAAATGGAGATTTCGCCACGCCCTCCGGTCGCCCGTAGAGTGTGTCCCGGGCTGGAGGGGCGTAGATGTGGAGGATTCAGATCGTTTGTTGATGTAGATCCTCACGAGGTTTGTACTCGTTGTCGGGGGCGAGAGTGCTCCCGCAACGAGCCATGTGTAACGTGTATGCATTGGTCCGAGGCGCAGTGGGTGCTGTACGAGGGCAGGAAGAGACTTAGGCCGCCCAAGAAGTCATCGGAAAGTCCAGTGACTCCTTTGGTAACGGACACTTCGTCCTCTTTCCTGCCCCCCGGCCAGCCCCCACGTTTCGCGCCTTCCCCTGCGGGGGGGGTAGCGGAGTCCTTTTCCTCTCTCGATCCGTCGAGTGTGAGGAGGGGGCGCCCGTCTACCCGGGACGTCCAGTTGTACTCGGGGTCTTCCGTCCGCTCTGGGTGGGGTTCTTCTTCCCCCAGGCGCGAGGAAGCCCCTCTAACTAACCCGACTGTTGCTTCCGCAGGTGTGCCATCAGCGAAGGACGACCTGGGACAGGTGTGGGAGTCGCTGGGACTGCAGGGAGTGCCGAGCATACAGGGGTTGATTCAGCGGTTGGCGGGGTCGGCAGTGGTCACTCATGGTACGGTAACCACTACAACAACCACAATCTCGACACCAGCATATGAGATGCCACCGCACCTGGTGTACACACCACATGTCATGTCGGTAACACCCACGGCGGCAATTCAGAAACCAATTCCTGCCGTGCCAAAGAGGACGGTGCCACCGCCACCTGGGTTCTTTGTATTGCCGACCCCGGACTTCCGCTGCCCAAAGAGTACCCACCCCCTGGACCTGCCGCCAGTGCCGAGGATGACGGTAGCTGCCGACAGGACGCCTGGCTCTCCTGTGGTACCTGCCGTGCCTGCCGTACCTGTTGCTGTCCCAGCCGCTCATTCCCTTTCAGATCAGGTGCCTGCTGCTCATTCACTTTCAGATGTTCCTGCCGTTCCTGCTGTTCCCGGACCTGTTCCTGTTGTTCCTGCTGTTGGTGGTGCTGTCACAGTCTCAGGTCTTTCCGGACAGGTTGCAGTCGTGGGCCCTGTTGCTTCGGCAACTGCCCCGGCTCCCTCCTGGATGGAAGACCCTGACGTCTGTCCTGCGGAGCCTGGCGAAGAAGAAGAGGAAGAGGAAGAAGGTGTCGTCGTCGTCTTCGTCTTGTCTTCTTCGTCGTCTGCTGCCTCTCCTTCCCCTTCGACTTCTAAGGCTAAACAGCCGAAGAAGAAGAAGGTTGCCTCCTCCCCCCCTAAGAAGACTCCTTCGGGATCTTCTAAGGGCCCGGCTCGCTCAGGCGAGTTGGGGAGCTCTTCTGCTGGTCCTCCTGTTCCTTCGGGAACGGGGCCCGTCGCTTCTTCTGCAAAGAAGAAGTCGACGGGGACCAGAGGTGCACCAGCCTCGGCTGGTGCGTCCTCACCTGTTGGCTAAGCGGTTCTGCCGCTAAACCAGGTTCCGTCTCGCCGCTTCTCGTTCGCGAGAAAGCACGAGTGGACGCTCTTCCAAAGAAGACCGTCCAGCCAAAGTTTTGACGCCCGAGCTCGCTCGCCGTCAAGACAGCGGCGCGGAGCAGAAGACTGGCGAGAGTCGTGCACACGACTCTCGCCAGGCCAGTGGACGCTCTCGCAGCGATCAACTGGCTGCTCGGGATGACGTGACGGTCGCTGACCAGCCACGGGTTGAGGCGAGGAAGGAGTCCCCGCGGCCGCCGGTACCAGCCACGGCTGGTACCAGCGGCTCGACGCGCCGAGAGGACGCTGGCCGGTCTCGACGCGACAGAGAGCCTAGCGGTCACCCGTCCGCCGCTCCCGATGGGACCGGGCGGAGACGGTGACCAGCGGCAGCTCGCCTGACGCTAGAGATCGGTCTCGACGTTCTCAGCCGAGTCCAATCGCCCCAGGCGAGCGGCAAGGCTAGGCCTGCTGCTCGCACCGTCAACCGCGGGTTGACGATCAGCAGCAGCCCTCCACGCACGCTGGTCCTGCCAGCGAGGCGAGGGGGGAGCGTCAGGTCTGCCTCTCCCGTACCTTCAACCTCCTCGGGCTATACCGGGAGGAGCGAGGTACCGAGGAGCGATCACGAGAGGTGCGCCGCTCGTGACCCAGCTATGACGCCGTACGGCTCAGGCACGGTTTTAGGACCGACCAGAACGTACGCGCAAGTAGTTGGAGGGCGACCGTCAGGGGTCTGTCGCTGTTCCTCCTTCTGAAGGAGGAGTATCGCGGGATATGCTCTTGCTGGAGGGACTGGACGGTCCTACTCCACAAGACGCAGTAACTCCCGAGATACAGAGGAACTTTGCGGAGGTCATTAAGCTGATGCGTCTGCATAATGACCTTGCGGAAGGATCGCCGCTACCACCGGCAGAGCCCACGTCCCGGCTCGAATCATTTTGGGGTCCCAAGAGGGAGCCCAAAATGATGGTGGGGTTACCGCGAATCTGATGCTTGCAGACTCAGTCCTGGATCAGGTGGAGAATCTCGTCTCAGGACGGGAGGACTCGCTAAAGTCCGGACGGTCTTCTAAGCTGCTTCCTCCTCCTCTACAGCGGCAGAGGCGATTCTACGTGCCTTCGGAAGACCCGATACTGCCTAAACAGGTTAACCCGGAGTTAGCGAGGCTGACTCCAGGTGTGTCCCTGCAGCAGCTCCTGTCGGAGAACCTATGGTTCTCGCAGCAGGAGGCACTTGCCCTGGAATCTACCGCTATGGCAGCATTCCAGGCAGTTTCCTGGTTGGATTTGTGGTCCCTCACAATATCCAAAGTAGCGGCCGGCTCTGGAGTTCTGCTCTCGAAGACGACGCTTCTTTTAGGAGACTGTGCCAGTCTGGAGGAAGAGCAATCTCTTACCTCGCCCATCAGACTGCTAACCTGTGGGCCAACTTGGTTCTTCGACGTAGGGACGCAGTCCTTACCCGAGTGACCAAGGGGGCCGGGCGTGAGGCGGCACTCGGGCTTCGAAATGGACCTCTTAGGAGTTCCCCAGCTCTCTTTCCTGGAGAGATGGTGGACGCTGCGGTGGAAAGGCGGCGCACTGACGAGAGTGACCGCTTAGTTCACCAGGCAGTCTCGAAGGTTACTGGGGCAATCTCGAGCGACTGCGGCCAAACCCAAAGAGCTTGGCTAGCGCTTCCACGGCGGCGAAGACGGTTGCACCGTCCAAACCCCGTGTGAAGACTCCTGTTGTTTCAACTTCTGCTAGAGGAGGCTGCAACCAGCCCTCCTCCCAGCCCTCCTTTCCCCGAGGAGGTGCTGGAAAGAAAGAAGTCGAAACGAGGAGGGAAACGCTAGGGACGGCGTTCCCCCTCACCTGCTGCCGGAAGTGGGGGGGTGCCTAGCGAGCCATTGGGCGACTTGGCAGCGCTACGGCGCCGAGAACTGGATAGTAGACGTCCTTCGGGAGGGATATCTACTACCCTTCGAGTCTCGCCCCGGCCCCCCCCTCATCTCCAAACCGTTCCACCTACAGACCTATGGTACCGGGGATCAGCAAAGGACAACGCTCTTCGACAGGAGATCAAGACCATGCTGGCGAAACGAGCTGTAGAAATCGTGGAGGACCAGTCACCGGGCTTTTACAGCCGCCTCTTCCTAGTGGAGAAGGCATCGGGGGGCTGGCGTCCGGTGATAGACCTCTCTCCCCTGAACCGCTTCGTTCGCACGACGCGGTTCACGATGGACTCGGCACGCTCGGTGCTCGACTCGATCAGGGGGAACGATTTCATGCTTTCAGTGGACTTGAAGGACGCGTATTTTCAAATACCCATCCATCAGTCCTCCAGAAAGTACCTCCGCTTCATCTTCGACGGGACGGTGTACCAATTCAGGGCACTTTGTTTCGGTCTCTCAACCGCCCCACAGGTGTTCACGCGAGTGTTCACTCTGGTGTCGGCTTGGGCCCATTCGCACGGGATACGTCTTCTGAGGTATCTCGACGATTGGCTAGTCCTGGCGAGCTCCCGCTCGCAGTTGCTACAGGACAGAGATCGACTCCTCAAGTTTGTCGCGATCTGGGATCGTGATAAACTACGAGAAGTCCGATCTCGAACCCAAGCAGAAGATGAAGTACCTGGGTATGTGATAGACACGGTAAGCAGGGTCAGGTCTTTCCCGCAGACTTGCGTATCAGCAAATTCAGGGAGGCAGCCGGCCGGTTCCTGTCTGGGCAGGAAAAAAGGGCAGACAGCAATGGCAAGTCGTGATCGGCCATCTGTCGTCACTCGAGAAGTTAGTCCCTCACGGGCGTCTTCACCTGCGGTCTCTCCAGTGGAGGCTAAGGGAGAGTTGGTCTCAGGCCAAGGATACCTCCTTAACTTTCCCGTGGCTATCACGGACAAGGTGAGGCAGGACCTAGCCTGGTGGCTCGACGACAAGAACCTCTTAAGAGGAGTGCCCATACGCACTCCCCCCCCGGAGATGCTTCTGTTCTCAGACGCATCGACCCGAGGGATGGGGCGCACACCTGGAGGAGTTGCTGACTGCAGGTGTGTGGGACCATCACGAAAAGCACCTTCACATCAATGTCCTGGAGCTCAAGGCGGCGTTCAACGCTCTCCAAGAGTTTCAGGACCGCTGGGGGGGGTACACTCAGTGGTGTTGATGTGCGACAACACCACAGTAGTGGCATATGTCAACAAGCAGGGGGGCTAGTGTCTCTTCCGCTCCATCAGTTGACGGTGCAGGTGCACGAGTGGGCCACGGCTCACTCGATAGAGCTGTCAGCACGCTACATTCCAGGCAAGAGGAATGTAGTAGCAGACAAGCTCAGCCGTCGGGATCAGGTGATAGGGACCGAATGGTCTCTACACCAAGACGTAGCGGAAAGGCTCTTCAACCTGTGGGGCGACCGGTCGTAGACCTGTTCGCCACCCGGCACAACAGAAAACTTCAGGTTTTCCTTTCAGCTGTGCCGGACCCATGGGCAGCTGCAGAGGACGCTCTCCAACACCCCTGGGACAACCTCTTCGCTTACGCCTTTCCTCCCTTCTGTCTGATTCGGAAAGTGATCAGTCGAGCGCTGGTCACTCCCAATCTCAGAATGATCCTGGTGGCTCCCAAACGGCCTCAAGCCGTTTGGTATCCGGACCTGCTGGCTCTTCTTGCGGACGCACCGAGAGAGCTACCCACTTGGCACAACCTTCTAGCCCAGCCACACGTAGAACGGTACCACCAAGCAGTCCAGTCCCTTCAACTTCACGGCTGGCTGTTATCCACCATCTCTTGCGAACGAGAGGCTTTTCTCGTAGCGCAGCAACAGAGATGGCTGGACATGTCCGACAGTCCTCTGCAGCTGTGTACCAGGGGAAGTGGCCGTCTTCTGTGGTTGGTGTCGTAGACAGGGTCTGTCTCCTCTCAGAGCCACTCTTCAGCAGGTAGCGGATTTCCTCGTGTTTCTTTGCCGAGAGAAGCTCCTCTCAGTACCCACAGTTAAAGGATATAGAGCCGCCCTGGCTCTCGTCCTAAAACTGAGGGGACTGGACATCTCGAATTCGTTCGAGATCTCCTGCTAATGAGGAGCTTCGAAAGGTCTTGCCCACCCAGGGAACTCAGGCCCCCTGCTTGGGATGTGACTCTCGTACTTAGGAGTTTGACTCGAAGACCCTTCGAGCCACTCCGAGAGTCGTCAGACAGGGATCTGACCCTCAAGACCCTCTTCTTGCTGGCCCAAGGCATCGGCGAAGAGAGTAGGGGAACTACATGGCCTTTCTTTTTATGATGTTAAACACACCAGAGGCTGGGGATCTGTGACGCTCGATTTCGTCCCGAACTTCTGTAGCTAAGACTCAGAATCCGTCGATCCCTGACGACAGGTTCGAGTCTTTCACGATCCCCTCCCTTCTGGACTTCACCGATAACGATGCGGATGAGATGCTGCTTTGTCCTGTGAGGGCGCTACGGCGCTATCTGAAGAGAACTCGACATCTCAGGCCTGAGTGTCGACGCCCTCTTCGTTAGCACTGGGGTTACCAAGAAAGTTTCCAAGAACACGCTTTCTTTCTGGCTGCGTGAGGTGATCAGGAGAGCGTACGAGGCTGATGGTAGCGACGACATCCGTACGCTCCGACCGAGAGCCCACGAAGTCAGAGGTATCGGACCCTCCTTAGCGTTCCGTAAGAACTTCTCCGTGGCGCAGGTCCTGAAGGCAGGTGTCTGGGCCAACCAGACCACCTTCACGTCCTTCTACCTTGCGGGATATTGCCCACAAGTCCTTGGGATACCTTTTCTTTTCCTTGGGACCCTGTGGTGGCTGCTCAACACGTTGTGTAAGCTTACCCAGCACCCGAGCAGGCAGAACAGCATCGATTCCTGGTATGACTGGGAGAATGAATGTGCGAATGAGAGAGTGACTGGCTTCTCTTCACCATCTTTCTCTACCTCTACCTGTGGGCAGAGGGATACGGTCGTTACCACGCTGGAAGGAGTCAGATGCAGGTAAGCTATTCAACAGAGCTCCATCTATCTCTTTAACTAGAGATAGGAGTGTATATCCACCACTTTCTCCAACAAGGGGGAGAAAGTGGATGCCTACATGAGACAAACCCATTACTTTACATTTGCTCATGTAAAGGAAAAAGTTCTTACAATGCTGGTACAAAGAGATACGCTTGCCTCTCTCTTAGTACTCGGCCCAGAGGTCTGACCATTGATCCTGCGGTGCACACCCCGATCAATCGGACAGAGGCTTGGATCCCTCCCTCGCTCTTACGACCAGGGAGGCATTCCAGGGATGGACGAACACCAGTCTGTTCATCAAAAGACTCAGATTCCTCCCACCAAGAAGTGAGTCTTCCTATTGTTAAAGGACCGAGGGTTTGTATTACGTATCGGAACAAATGACAATTTGTCGAAAATTGCATTTTTCCTAACTATACAAACCTGAGGTCCTTTACATATAGTCCCTCCTCATGCCACCCCTCACTCTGCGTATTTTGCATGGGCCAAAAGCAAAAGTGATTTGTTTACCTCCCAGACGATCGGACAAGCAGTTAACTACCGTTCTCCCCTTGTTCGAAGCTTACGACCGTTCCAGCTGCCGCTAGCTACTTCCTATTGTTAAAGGACCTCAGGTTTGTATAGTTAGGAAAAATGCAATTTTCGACAAATTGTCATTTTTATTTTATCTTAATCGCGATAATGATGCAAAATCCGATGATAAATAAAAACAGGTATAAAGAATTAAATGCTTCTCTTTTCACTTTTACTCGTTGTAATTCCTTTGTGTTTTATCTTGTTGATTTCAGGAAAAGATGACTTAGTTGTACAATTAATACCGAATCCTATGGTATGAGCAAAATTTTCCTATCTTGAGCAAAGCGTGAGTTGATTGAAGAAATATAAATATAATATTGCTAGTTTTCTAAGCCACAGTAGAAAATAATGAGACTGAGCGAGCGGCCTACCTCTCGGTACCAGCCAATCAGAGGCCGCCAAACAAACGTCTCGTAGGCGCAACGAATCTACCTTAAAGAAATCGACTGTAGATATGACAAATCCTTGATAAGAATGATCTTGTTAAACTGCCTAATAAAAATCATATCTATAGATTTAAGTAGCTCTAAGACTGCAGTGCTTGTTTGGATGATGATAATACAAATGATAAATGAAAAGACTTATGAATGCTGTTACTCTTCTGCAACTCTTGCCATTCCTTTCATTTGTATTGTAGGACACAGATAGCGAGAGCGACGACGACGACTCTCAGTCGCAAAACAAACGTCGTTTTGGACGCATCAACAGACCTCTTACATTTAGACGTCGAGCCAGAATCCTGTTCAAGACGCTGATGGATTACATGACGGAGGATGGAAGACAACCAATCGTTGCTTTCATAGAGAAGCCGGACAAGCGGAACTACCCAGATTACTATGAGGTATAGTACTTTAGTGCCTTGGTTTTGTGAGTTTCATTCACTCTCTCTCTCTCTTTCGTATATATGAAAGACTGCACTGTGCCTATTAGGATCACATGAAAATGTGTGTTTTTGTATTTGTAGGTGATTGCCCAGCCAATAGATATGGAGACAATAGAGGCCAAAATCAAAGGTGAGAGATATACAAGCGAAGATGAGCTGGTTGCCGATTTCAAACTCATGTTTCGCAATTGTCAGAGGTACAATGAAGAAGGGTCCGTTATTTACTCAGATGCCACAGTTTTAGAAAAGGTAAGACGTCAGGCTTTTTCTCAACATTTTATTTTCTGGAAGTAAAAATCACAAGAATCTTTGCAAGATTAGAGGCTAAAAGTTTTGGTATGTACGCTATTCAAATGCTGTTTAGGAAAAGGAAACTTATGGTAACGTTCTATTAAATAAGTATAGAGTTAGAATGACCAGATTCTATGTAAATTATGAGGCTGTTGTGTTGTTAGGATATTTAGTGAAATTATAAGGATGTTCTTGTAATTGATGAACAGTTATATATAGATTCAGACCTAATGTACTTAGCATCTGTCCTAAAAATCCCCCCAGAATTTTTTCTTGTATTGACAGTAAATTTGCATATTGATAAAGGTGTTGAATGTAAGAAAATCCTTGCAATAAATAGAATTCTTAAAATGTTAGTGAATCAAGACATTCAGAGGTTAATGTGACTTAAAAATTCAAATTGAAAGTGTTGGCTAGGAACCCAGTTTTAGGAGTATTAGTTCATTAAATAGCTTTTAAAACTTTATATCCCTTTTGAATTTTTATTTAAGGTTTTAAATGAGAAAATAAGGGAGTTAAACCAAGGTGATGGCAGTCCGGGTAAAGGCAAATTTGGAAAGCGTAACAAATTCAATCAGTACGTGAATACGAATAAGGTGTTGAGAACTCTGTATAATTCTGTTCGAGACTTCAAAGACAGTGATGGACGACAGCTATCAGAGGTGTTTTTGAGGTTGCCCTCAAAGACCTTATATCCAGATTATTATGAGGTAAGTTTTAGGCCTAGATTTCAATTCTTCTTAAATCATCTTAATGTTGCATAAATATCAGCTATCTTTTTTTTTCTCACCTATCTCACTGCACTGCTCATAATCATTAACAGCCTTTAGTCAGCAACCCCACGTACGAATAGTTTGTTCTCCTAGAGAGGAGTTTAATATTTTCTTACAACTTCATTTGACTGAATCCACAGTTGGTAGTTGTTACTTCAATTGATTGAAAATCCACAGTTGGTAGTTTTAATACTTGGTAAATGATATACACATTGTAATTAATTAAATGTTTTAGGATTATTAATGTAACTTGCACTGCTAACCAGTCGTTTCTCTACTCGCATATAGTAAACGTGTATCATTTAGATTATCTGATCTTCCATTCCCTTGATTTTGTGGTCGGCCTTTGGAAGCTGTAGAGATTTAAGATGAATTTTTTGAAGGCAAGTGCAGTGGTAGCTTAGTTAAATTCCACTTACATTTTTGGGAGATGAGAGAGTTACTGTTTTTAATTATGTTAATCTGTGAAATATGTTTAAAATCTTTCACTTGTACTCATCATCAGAAGGAAAATGAACTATTTTCTGATGGTTGAGTGTAGTGCAGTACTATAGTGAATTTATGCCGTAAATGTCAGGACATATGAATTACTGTGTCCATCATGGAATCGCTCATAACATTTGCAACATATCTCTTGGTTCTAACTCAGATTCTTTGTTGCTTGACATCCATTTTGAGTAATGATTTAATTTTATGTGGATAGCTGGGATGATTCAGATTAAATTGCATGACAAATTGATATTAAAGTAAGATGAAGTTCTTATTTATTTGGAATCATGGTGAAACTATTTTTATTAGTAAAACTGAGATGTGCGTGGTAATAAATAAGAATGTCTGGTGTAACAATAAGCCAGGGTAAATGAGTCAGGCAGATATTTTATTTATTTTCAAGTCTTTCATTAAGGCACAATCAAGGACTGTAAAATAATTGCTATTGAAAAGTCATTTCACAATTGTGTTTTATTATTGAAAGATTTCATTATTTCATGCATTGTCAAATGATTTACAAACTCATATGAAATTGACTTTCAGGTTATAAAGCAACCCATTGACTTGGAAAGGATACTTCAGAAGTTGAAGACCAACATATACATGACCGTTGATGACATGCTAACGGACATGACATTAATGTTCCAAAACGCATGTAGGTATAATGAACCTGATTCCCAGATATACAGAGATGCTCTCACATTACAGCGACATGTATTACAGGTAATATCAAGGGAAGAGTTTACTCTTGTTTTCCAGATATTTTAGTGGATCTCTCAACACTTTTAGGGTAGTAAGAAGGTTCTATACAATTTTGGACTTAATTTCACTAACAGTTTACACTTGGGTGACCTGGGTTTAGTTTAGCACAGTGGTTCATGGGTGAGGGGACCAGCAGTGTACATTGATTTTGCTTAGTTCAGCATTTTAATGTCAACTCTTTGTTTAGCTCTTAAGTTTGCTTTAGTACTTACAGCATATTAGTTTGATGTTTTGGTTTTGAAATTTGTTGTGGGTTATGCGTAATTTCCTTTAGCCTCTTTTAATACATATTCCACAGAAACGCCTTGAGTTAAGCACGGCGGAGGATGGTATTCCTAAAGTTGGAGCTTTAGTACAAGAACTTCTGATGTGTCTGTTCATCAGCGTATTTAACCACGAAGAGGAATATGGCAGATACTCTGCTGAGTCCTTTTTTGATATGCCTGATTATGAAGAGGTAAGCCTGCTTCGTCTTATTTTCCAGGGTGGACTTTTTATCACTCTAGTACATGAGCATGATTATGTGGTGAAGAGACAGCGTATTGATTATCTAGATCAAAGAGTCATATTTTTATTGTATATCCTAGGGTGGAGTATGATACATAACCCCCTGCCTGATATGCTATTTGCTTGTTGATTTTTATTTGTTGGTTTTCATCTTTTTCCCTATAGTATCTTCTCATCTAGCTGTTTATCTTCAGTTTTATCTTCCTCCAAATTTCTGTTCTTTGGTAGAAATAAATCTGGTTGAGCCTGTAAGTGTTTCAAAAGTTACTGTTGCCTCATTGCACCCTCATTACATTAATTTATATTGAATAAATAGACACCTTTAGTAGGGGTCTGGCATAGAGAAAAGCAGTATAGAGATGCTATTTGTTTATGTGCAAAAGTCCTCCACAACATTCAAATGTCATGCTCTTACTTAACTTACATAGAAAAGTTTTCATCATTCAACAATACTACATATAAACTCCACTCACTCACATGCACTTTTATTCCAGTGTTTAGATAGATAGAATTTTTTATTGCAACAATGACTAGTTATCTTCTCTTGTGTTATTTAATTGATAATGTTTATTTTTATAGATTGATGGGAAGAAAACCAGGCTACTGTCATTTGACATCATGAAACGACGTCTTGACAAGGGAATGTATGCTCGCCTTGATCACTTCCAAGAAGACATGTTTTCTATTTTTGAAAGAGCCCGCAGAATGTCCAAGTTGAATTCTCAGTTGTTCCGGGATTCAGTTACTCTGCAGACTGAATATATCAAAGTCAGGTAAGTCACTTTGGTACTGTAGTACCTACGGTTATAGCGTGATGTAAGCTCAAATATGTGATGGCTTTAGAAGGATTCATTGGTAAGTTTTGAATGCTACCTGGTATTTTGTGAGTAATTTTTAAAATGGATGTTATTACAGGGATGAACTGTGTGGCAATGGGTCAACCCTTCAGTCTCGCGCAATAGAGTTTACAGAGACGGAATTAAATAAACAACTGCAACAGTTGCACTCTCAACGAGGTTCTGATCAGGATAATGAACTGCTTGGAGAAGATGAAGATTCAAAGGTTAGTCATGAAATTGACTTGTAAGAGATTTAAGGTTAACTAAATGTCAGTTTTGATGTAATAGACCTAATAATTTTTTCCTTAATTTCTTCCATTGTGTAAGTGCATTGCATAATAGTAGCATTGTCAAATAGTAACATAATCTTTCCATTTTTTTAAGTTTTTGATTATTGTCAGGATTGCTTGGAAGTAAAAGGAAATTCTGTATTTAAATTGGCATTCATTTTCTTAGATATTTATACTAACTTTCCTGGTCTGGTTAAACTACTTTAATAATAATAATATATTAACTTTCCTTTGCCAGCCACCTCCCCAACCAACAGATGGTACAAATAACAGCAGTCTGAGCCATAATGAAATTCAGTACTTTGTTGGAGACTTTGTGTACCTGACTCCTCCAGATAAGGTTAGTATTTTTTCATACTTGCAGTTGTAAATTAAGACATAGTGTTGTTCAACTTAACCAGTCACTCCAGGTAGAGGATCAGTATTGCAGCACCAATGTTGAGAGTCTATAGGGTGATGAAGGTGAGCTTAGTGAAAACCTGAAGCCACTACCAGCACCATAGTCGTGGGCCTCATATCTACCTAACATTTTGTTGACATGAAAAATTTGTTGATTGTAAAAGTGAACCATGATATTACTTTGTTCTTCTCTAGCTTACATGTCTTACTTGGCTTTGCTTTTAAATTTTAACAGTATCTTTATTAATTCAATTAAGAACCATGGGTTAAAGAATTCTTTACAATATTGTAAAAGGGGAGGTATAACTGGTTAATGATGTTCCATGCAATAGACTTGTTTTGGTTTAGTATTTAATCTCATAACTTTTTATCCAGTTACTTCTTCAGAGACTTGATATTTTATGTAAATTGTAATTGATTGTTCTTCAGAACTGCGATTATCCAATGCTACACATAGAAAGATTGTGGACGAATAGTGAAGGTCGTCAGATGGTGTATGGATGCCTGTACTATCGCCCAGCGGAGACATTCCATCAACCAAACCGTAAATTTTTTGAACAAGAAGTGTTCAAAACAGACAAGCATAATGCCTATCCTTTAACAGATGTAAGTTATGCTATGCCTACAAGCAAAAGTGTTGTTAATGAATGCAGAGAATGTCTCTTTTTTTGATTAGTTTTTACTTTTAAAAGTTCACAAGTTTGAAAAGCTTGTCAACAGTTGTTTATGAAAGTTTCTTAGTTGTCTACAGTCTGTATGCAAGCTTTTGAGAAAATTAATGAAAATGTGTATTAAAAAGAAAAAGTAAAGTTAATAATTTATTAAAGGAAAAACACTTAGCACAAAAGAAGTAAGGATGAAAGAGAAAAAAGGTGAGAAAGTTTTTGAATTGGTGGAAATAATTATTCCTTATTTTCCAGTTTAGTAATGATTTTTTCCAGTATTATTATAGGAATATTTTTCTTTCCTCTTTCAGGTTGTTGGAAAATGCTACGTATTACCTCTGCTAGACTATGTTAAGATGAAGCCTGATGGTGTTGATGATAAAGATGTCTATGTATGTGAATCACGATACAATACAAGAAACAGATTCTTTAAGAAAATTAAGGTAAGCATTATCAGGATTTTAGAAAGGCAGTTTACATTTGTTTAGTAAATTCCTACTGTACTTATTCAGGTTATGATGTTTACTAAATAACAGAGTAAAAATATTGTTGAAGGTTTGAATTAGTAGCAGCCTAAAGTTTGACTGTCTTTTTTATTAGTATTGGGCATTTCAATAGTGACACTGTAGTTGAGAAAGACTTGGTACACAGGTATTCAGCTTTCAAGAGTTTTCCACCTTATAAACTCTTATCCATCTCTGTTTATTTTGTTAATAAAAGGAGAAGGATAAGAATTTAGGAAATTCAAAACTTCACAAGTCTAGATACCTCTTACAGGACTCCCTTAAGGGCTAGTGCCATTAGTGCACATCATATAACGCATTGTAGGCACTACTAAAGGACGTTTGCAGCATTCATTTTGCCCATAACTTGACCCACATTTTACTCTTATTTTTATTCCTTGCCCATGCCCATCTTATCTAACCTCTCCTGGTTGATTCCTGAGTGCAACGGCTATTTTTTTTTTCTTTTCCATTCTCACCTTTAGATTCTTGTTCTTAATCTCATTGATTTTCTGGATCCCTTTATTGTGTTGTTCAACTACTCCAGTTCACCGTTTCCACTGCCTCAAGCTCTTAATAGGGTGAAAGAGCCCCAGTGCTTTGCTTTGTAGCCTAAGTTTCAAGATTAATTTCTCCTCTTATAAATTGTTCACCCTTGCAAATCATTGCAGTATCCTTTTCTTGTCAGAGTAAAAATAAATTTTCCTACAAATTATTAATAAGGAGATCACTTTGGCTAGATGAAAATTTCATGTGAAATTGGGTCTTTTAAATTGTATGGACTGTAATGGACTTCAGTATCATCATAGGTATTTTAAAAGACTTCTCTTCATTGCAGTCATTTCCATTTAATGTTGGAGAGAGAGTCACACTGGTTGAGAGACCAGAGCCGTTGGGATTGAAGCGCGTCGATTCCGTTTTTAAGGAGAGAATAGAAAGGCACAAGGAAGAACTTGCGGAACTAGACGAAGAAACGAAAATTAGCCGAAGGTCCTTACCTGTAAGTGTGATTTTGTTGATTCCATATTTTGTATACAAATACAGAATTAGAATAAATTGTAGTCAATCTAAAGTAATATAACTGGTTTTTCCCTGATAGGGATTGATAATACTAGTGTTACAGAGGAAGGATGTTATCCTCAAGGTAGACTGAAGAATGTTTCTGTAACGGTATCACATGATGGGCATAGTTAAGGAATATGAGGAGGATATGATGTCCATCAACTGCAAAACATATTTAAAGTCTCAAAGATTGAGATTGTTTAGTCATATAGTTAGAAGGGTTTAGTCAGAAAAAGTAGTTTATATGAAATTACCAGAATAAGATTCATAGGAACTCTCAGAAAATCTTTAAAAAGAGGTTAGATGGAGACCCATAACAGTATGTAGTTGACAAGATGTAAGAGATTGGAGATAATTCATTTCACATCTAGAGAGGAGCTGACTTGAAATGTCAGTGATGGTATTATGTGGGAGTAAAGTTTTCCATTGACTAATTTATTAAAGAAATATATGTCTGACTTTCTGTGATATTGAGAGTTCTAGTAGAATAATGAAAGTATGTTCATTAATAAGCATAATTATCAAGAAGAAAAAAGGTTTTTACACAAACATTGAACACAGTCCATTTAGTCAGGGACTTGAATCTAATTAGATTGCCAGTCGAGAACAAAGAAAAGCTTGTCATTTTTTATTTTTAATTACTGTTAGATAAAACTTGAATTGACAGTCAACAGTAGTGGGAAGTAAATTAAATTCACCAAGGATAAATATTTTACTGATATACAGCTTATTACAAGACGGTATAGCCTCACACATTCGAAGTACAATTTTGTCGATTTTTCTCTACAGTATCAGTATTGGTAAGTGTGGTACAGTAAACTTTTCTCTTTTTGTTTCTGTCAAGTAAATAAGTAATCTGTGAAAGTTGGTGTCTTCCAGAATTTCATAGACCCCTTTACAGTATCCCATGTGAGGTAATGTTATTGCTTGGAAGGAATCTGATTAGTTATTAATATGCATAAGCTGTACTAGATGGTATATGCTAATTTATTTAGTAATAAAACTTTTGTCTCAACAGAATGTTTTGAAGATTCATCCTGAAGGTGCCACCAATTATACCTATTACGAGCAGTACAACATATCATCCGGTGCCATAAAACTTGGGGACTTTGTTTATGTCAAAGGCAGAGAACCAGGAAAGAAGTCTATAAGGCAAATAAATCAGCTTTATGTTACAACAGAGTAAGTATTGATAACAACTTAAAAGATTTAGACATTTTCCTCATGAGAGGACCAGTTTCACTGGACCAGGCTTTGCAAGGTATGGGCTTGGTGAAGGGTCTTCTGTGGCCTGTGAATCCATATTGTTTGTCATTTTTTACCTTTGGTGAAGTGATTTTTTCCTCTTATTCAAGAACAAAACCTTCAGATGATCCCTACAGGTGTAAAAATGCCACTGTGTTCATGTTGAATAATGATAACTTAGATCATTTTTATGTAAGAGACTTTTCTTAACTTATTTTAATATTGCCTAGAAATTAGATCTGTTATTGTTTATGTGATTAAGTTATTAATACTAGTACTACTATCATCATATACAGTTAAAAAAAGCAAATACCTACTGCCATTACATTTATAAAAAAAGATGGAGTCCCCAAGGGAGATCAGACACATTGCTGTGAGGCCTGTGGAGGAATGAGATGCCTGTTTGTTGCCTCTTGTGAAAAGCTTATCAGTAACTGTCGATTTTATGGATATGATGAGTATCCTCAGGTGGTTCACAAGTTTGCTCTTCATTTCATTGTTTATTAGTATATGTATACCAGTCTTTTTTAGTAGTAATTTAGTTCTAGTCTTAAATTTTAGTTTTCATACATTCAACTTACCTGTCAGATATATACATAGCTATCGACTCCGTCGTCCCGACAGAAATTCAAATTTCGCGGCACTCGCTACAGGTAGGTCAGGTGATCTAGCCGCCCTGCTCTGGGTAGCAGGACTAGGAACTATTCCCGTTTTTCTAATCAGATTCTCTCTGTCGCCGGTAGTATCAACATTGTTGTTACTTCCTCCTGACTGGAATTCTTTTTTCACAACGCTTTTGATCATCTTTCGACTGATTTTTGGTGACGTACTTGGATCGTTGTTTGGCATTCGCTATCGTGGACTGGTTTTTGGGACTTCGCTTTGGATTTTCGTGAATAGTCTGATTCTAGTGTTAGCTTCAGAGTGTGTGTGAATGAGGGCTGTAAGGTGAGGATTCCGAAAGCTTCGGTAGATCCTCACACTACATGTAGTGGTTGTAGAAAGGTTGAATGCTCAATGAGAAAACGTGTAACGAGTGTGAGAGATTGAGTGAGCAAGAATGGAAGAATCTGACTTCTTACTTGAAGAAGTTAGAGAAGGATAGAGAGAGGAAGGCGGCTTACAAAAGCCGGAAAATGTCTAGTAGTTCTGTAGCTTCTTCTTCTTCTCGTAATTATGCCCATTCTGTTTCAGCCCGTTCACAAGTTTATCCCTCTGATTCCGCCTCAGAAATAGCGGAACTCAGAGCTTCCCTTCAAAAAATGCAAGAGAAATGGAATAAGCATTAGAAGGTAAGAGAAGTGAATGTGGTTTCTCGAGTGATGTTAGTGTCCCCAGTGTAGTGGAGGGGGCGTCTGGTCGTCCCTGCGACGCTCCCAGGCCTAGACCTCTTCCAAGCTCCCTGGCCCAGGAGGAAGAAAGGTGTCGAAAGCCTTATGGGGGTCGTGGGGAATCCCCAACGATCAGGCGTCCCTTCGGCAGAATCGTATACATCTCAGTCTGCCAGGGACAGCTATAGAAAAAGCGTCCTTCGTGAGTGCTTTTCATCTTCTAGTTCGCCTTCTCCGAGAAGAGGATGGAAGGAATCGAAGCTTTCACGTCCGCTAAAAAGGGAACTGGAAAGAACCTGAGCTTTAATTCTAGCCCCGAGCGCTTCTCTGAAGAGGAGGCGCCTTCGGTAATCAAGAAAGCTAGAAAGGATTTAGATCCTTGGAAGGGAAAAGACTCTCGAGCGCCTTCCAGATCTCCTTCTCCTGATTCGAATGAGCCTTCGACCAGGAGAATTTTGATGAATGTACAGGAGCAAATAGCGTCTTTGGTAGGAGTACTTTCTAAGGAGCCTACTCGTAAAAAGGATGACAGGCTTCCTATTAAGAGATCCAAATACCGATCTCCTGTCGGCGCGACGAACCCTCCAGGGAGTTGTCGCACAAGCGGCCATCTCTGGGGGGAGCGGTGCGTTAGGCAGGCGGAGAGTGGGAAAGGAAGTACTCCTACCAAGCGTCAGGCGCCAACTAGGAGCCAGGCGCCAAGTAGGCGCCAAGAGCCAGACTTTACTGTAGATCGTTCTAGGCCCAGATCTTCATCCAAGCAACAAGAGCCTATTGGAGAAGAGAGAACTCCTGATAGGAGTATAGCGCCCGCTAAGCGCAATATACTTGCTATTCGAAAAGGCGCATTCCATGAGCGATAATCCTACCAAGCATCAGGAGTATTCGGAACTAGATGCGCCTTCCGTAGGTCAGGAGTATTCGGGAAGAGATACTCCTGCCAAGCGCCTTGATTACTCTGGCCTCGATACTCCTCCCAGGCGCCAGAGTATTCTGGACTTTTTACTCCTACCAGGCGCCAGGAGTATTCGAAGCGCGATGCGCCTACCAAGCGCCAGGAGTATTCTGAGCTTAATACTCCTAACAAGCGCCAGGAGTATTTGAGCGAGATGCGCCTTCCAGACGGCAGGAGTATTCGAAGAGTGTAACGACTGTCAGGCGCCAGGAGTATTCCAAACAGGTTACTCCTATCAGGCCTCAGGAGTATTCTCAGCGAGATACTCCTGCTAAACGCCAGGCGCATTCTCCTCGTGAAGAGCTTGACATCCGACAGGAGTCTAACAGGCGTAGAGCAGTGATACGTGACTCTCCTAATGATAAACGTAAGGAGAGAGTTACTCCTAGCCCATCTCCTTATAGAAGTGCTTCTTCGTCGGAAAGGAAGAAATTGAGAGAGGAGACAGAGGAGGGAAGGGAGCCTTCTCCTTCCGATCCTATTAATTTAGATGACGTCTCGGAGGACGAAGCTACTAACAGAGAAGGGCTCTCGAATTACAAAGTTCTTTCTGCTCTTCTCTTAGAAAAGATGGAGATGACATTAACTCCAGCCGCTCCTCCTTCTCCTCGCTCTCTATTTTCAAGTACGAAGGCACACAAGTCTTCGTCTTTCCTGAAAATGAAGCCGGCCATATCCATGAAAAGGGCCTTACAATCGCTGGACTCCTGGATCAAGACTAAGAAGGAGTTAGGAAGGACGATCTTTTGCATGCCTCCCGCTAAACTAAGGGGCAGGAGGGGCATATGGTACGAAACGGGAGAAAACATGGGATTGTCTCTGCCTGTTTCAGCTGAATCGGACTTCTCCAGTCTCGTGGACTCGTCGAGGAGACATGCCTTGAATTCAGCAAAAGCAACATGGGGTCTTTCGGAAATGGACCATCTCCTCAAGGGACTTTTTCACACCTTAGAAGTATTTAACTTCCTAGATTGGTCCCTTGGGGTCATTGCTAAGAAGTCCCATGAAAATAACAACTAAGCCCTGAAACCTTGCATAGCATCCTTACATGCATAGATAAGGCGGTTCAAGATGGATCGGCGGAAGTGTGCTCCCTCTTTGGTGCGGGAATACTAAAGAAGAGAGCGTTCATAGTGCCTTTCTCACTAAGGCCGTCTCTCCTTCACAGAGATCCGCCTTGCTGTATGCGCCTCTCTCTGAGCATTTATTTCCTTCGCAGTTGGTGAGAGACATTGCCCATTCGCTAACTGAGAAAGCCACTCAGGATCTTTTGAGGCAATCCTCAAAGAAGAATAGACCGGTGGCTAGTGAGGAAAAGAAAGCATCTAAGCCAACTCAACAACAACAGCCCTTTCGAGGAGGCGCTCAGGCTAGATCCATCGTCAGAAGGAAATCAACTGAAAAAAGGGGAAGATCTGCCTTCCGTCCCTTTAAGAAGGGAAAATGAGAAATCTTTCCTCCAGACACCTGTAGGAGCCAGGTTACAATTCTTTGCGGGGAGCATGGGAAGACATAGGATCCGATCCTTGGTCAATGTCAGTAATCAAGAAGGGTTATTATATCCCATTCAAGGACAGACCCCCCTTGACAACGTCACCGAGGGAACTGTCAGCCAGATACAAGGACCCTGTTCTGATGGATACTCTTCGTCAAATGGTGGAGCATGATGTGGGACAAAAGAGCAATAGAGCTGGTACTGGATCAAAGCTCCCCGGGGTTTTACAATCGCTTGTTTTCTCGTAGCGAAAGCCTCGGGGGGATGGAGACCAGTACTGGATGTAAGTTCGCTGAACAAATTCGTACAACAACAGAAGTTCAGCATGGAAAACGTCTGCCTCAGTACTTTGCAGCTCTCCGTCAAGAGATTGGATGGCGTCTCTAGATCTTCAAGACGCATATTTCCACGTCCCGACACCCATTCGTCGAGGAAGTACCTTCGTTTTCATGTTCGAGGGAAGGATCTAAATCAGTTCAGGGCCCTATGTTTCGGCCTTTCTACGGCTCCCCAAGTCTTCACAGACTTAATGAAAAATGTGTCAAAAACACCTTCACATGAAAAGGGATAAACGTCTCCCTATACCTGGACGACTGGCTCATCAGGGCCAGGTCTCAAAAGCAGTGTCTGGAGGACCTGTCAACAAAATCTGGATTTGACGAAGACATTAGGATTAATCGTGAACCTCGAGAAATCCCAGATGGTCCCCAGCCAGAACGTAGTCTATCTGGGGATTCAGATGGATTCTCGGGGTTTTCGAGTATTCCTTCTCAAAAGAGAGTAAGGAAAGGCTGTGCCACAGTATTGAACTTCTTAGAGAAAGAGCGTACTTCAGCGAGGGAATGGTTGAGCCTTCTGGGGACCCTTCCTCGCTCGAACAGTTCTTTCCTCTAGGAAGACTGCATCTCCGTCCGCTTCAGTACTTCCTGAGAAGCAGTTGGAGTTGGAAGACAGGACAGCTCTCGGACACGTTTCCGATCTCATTAGAAGTAAAACAACAGTTAAGGTGGTGGTTGACCCCCTTGGAAGAAAACAGAGGAGTATCCTTAGAAGTTCGGAACCCAAACCTGACATTGTTCTCAGACGCATCGGAGACCGGTTGGGTGCGACTCTAGGGTCCGAAGAAGTGTCAGGCACCTGGTCGGAAGAGCAAGGTGTCATGCACATAAATTGCAAGGAGCTCTTTGCGATTCACCTTGCGTTAAGGAGCTTCGAGCAGATAGTCAGAGACAAAGTAATTCAGATAAACTCCGACAATACGACCGCTCTGGCTTATGTCAAGAAGCAAGGAGGAACTCACTCTTTCGCCCTATACGAACTGGCAAGAGATCTGCTGATGTCGGCAAATCAAAGGAATGTGGTCCTTCTAACGAGATTTGTGCAAGGGGAGAGGAACGTTGAGAGCGGACAGACTGAGCAGGAGGTTCCAGGTCCTTCCTACAGAATGGACCCTCCACTCGGAAGTCTGTCAGACCCTTTGGTATCTTTGGCGGAAACCACAGATAGATCTATTCGCCACGTTTCTCTCCAAAAGTATAGACACATTTTGCGCCCTGGTAGAGGATCCAAGGGCCTATGCTATAGACGCCTTTCTCCTGGACTGCTCAGGGCTAGACGTGTACGCTTTTCCCCCATTCAAGATTCTGGGGGAAGTAGTCAGAAAGTTTGTGGCCTCGAATGGAACCAGAATGACTCTGATAGCCCCATATTGGCCATCCCAGAATTTGGTTTCACGGAGGTGATGGAGTGGACAGTGGACTTCCCCAGATCTCTTCCAAACAGGATAGATCTGCTCAAACAACCCCACTTCGAGAGGTACCATCAAAATCTACCCGCTCTTGCTCTGACTGCCTTTCGACTATCGAAAGATTGGTCAGAGCGAGAGGGTTTTCTCGCAAGGCGGCAAGTGCAATTGCTAGAGCCCGCAGATCATCTACTAGGCGAGTGTACCAATCGAAGTGGGAAGTTTTCAGAAACTGGTGCAGGTTGAAGAAGCTGTCCTCTTCCAATACCTCTGTAACCGAAATTGCGGATTTCCTTCTTTTCCTGAGGGAAAAGTCACATCTCTCTGTACCAACAATTAAAGGATACAGAAGTATGCTTTCGTCAGTCTTTAGAAACAGAGGCTTAGACTTGACGAATAATAAAGATTTGCACGACCTCATCCGCTCTTTTGAAACGTCCAAGTCAGTAGAGCCTAGGATTCCGAGCTGGAAGATGTGGTTCTAAAATTTCTATCCTCGGAAAAGTTCGAACCACCTCATACGGCTTCATTCCGTGATATCACTAGAAAGTGTATATTTCTTCTATCTCTGGCTACGGCTAAAAGGGTCAGCGAGTTGCACGCCCTTGAGTCACGAGTTGGTTTCAAAGAAGATTCTGCGATTTGTTCATTCCAGACTCTTTTTCTTGCCAAAAACGAGAACCCTTCGAATCCCTGGCCTAGGAGTTTCGAGGTAAAAGGACTTACTAGCCTAGTAGGCAGAGAAATAGAAAGATCACTTTGTCCAGTTAGAGCACTGAAATTCTATCTGGACAGGAAGAAGCGGTTGGGAGGCTCACAACATGGTCTTTGGTGCTCGGTAAAAGACCCCAAGAGACCTATGTCTAAAAATGCTTTGGCCTTCTTTGTTAGAAGTGTAATTACCGAGGCTCATAAGAACTGCCCAGATGACTCTTTTAATCTATTAAGAGTAAGAGCTCATGAGGTAAGGGCAATCGCGACATCAATTGCGTTCCAGAGAAATATGTCACTGAAAAAATATTTTGGACGCAACCTATTGGAGATGCAACTCAGTATTTGCATCTCATTATTAAAAGATGTGCGAGTACGTATGAGAAATGTTTTTCTTTAGGTCCGTTTGTGTCAGCACAGACGGTTCTGGGTAAAGGAGAGAGCACCGATCCTTAAATTGTGTACGTAACCCTCTTGTCGGATGTGTTCTCGTGTTTCCTGTGCATGGGAGTGTCAGATGTCGCACTAGCGGCCTTCACTTCGCTTCATTTGGAAATCGAGTGACAGCTGACTATTAGAGGGGTACAAAATTTTTTATTTTGTTCATGAAACTTACCTGTCAGATATATATATAGCTGTATTTTCTGAAGTCCAACAGAATTTTAAAAACTTCCGACACACGCAGTGGTCGGCCAGGTGGTTAGTACCCATTCCCGCCGCTGGGAGGCGGGTATCAGGAACCATTCCCATTTTCTATTCATAATTTTTCTGTCGCCGGTGCCGGAAACACCTGTTTCCAGTACCTCCGTCTTAGATTTTGGAAACTTCATTGCCGCTAAGTATCCTAATTGTCTTTTAATTTATTTACTTGGATTTGTGGCTAGACATACGCTATCTTAAATTGATTTGAATTTGATTCATTTTTGCATAAGATATCTGAATCTAGTTAGGCTAGTTTCAGAGGGTGTTGTCTGCAAAGATAGGGTGTGGCTACCGAAAGCTTCGGTAGATCCGCACTTGGTATGCACGAGGTGTATGAGTCTTGCTTCTTTGTCGAGATTTGTCATGTAAGGAGTGTGAGACTTTGTCTAATTCCGTAAGGAAGACGCATGATTCGTATGTACGCAATTAATCAGTAAACAAAAGTCAGGGTAGTGAACCTGCTAACCTTCCTGTAGACTTTTTTTTGCTAACCCTGTAGTATAGCCTACGGGTTATGAATATGTCTGCGAGAGGTGATCGCTCTCCTTCATTGTTGTGAAGAGTGCTACTTCTGTTATTGTTTTCTCATAACCCTGTAATGTTGCCTCGGGCCCTAACAGTGTCTGTAGAGGTTATTGCCCTTTCTCTAATACTCCTTCGATTCGTATCTTAGAATCGAAAGTGCTTGCTTTAGAGAGCAATATGAAGTGGCTAAGTGCAGTGACAGTGCCCCTTGTGTAGTGGAGGGTGCGTCAGATCGGCCTTATTTCGCCTCTAGGCCTGGACCTCTGCTTGACTCCCAGGACCCGGGGAGAGAGCATGTCGAAAGCCGAAGGAGGGTTACGAGGAACCCCCACCGATCTGGCGTGCCTTCGGCAGTTTCTGATGAAAATCCCCAGACTGCCTTAGTGCGTGCACGTGCACGAATCCTGAAGGATTGCTTCTCGTCCTCCGAAGCGTCCTCCCCGCGCAGGGGTTGGAGCTTTCGGAAGGACTCGCGCCCTCTAAATAGAAGCTTTATAGAAGAGGACGCTTCACGTCCTCTCTCTCTCGTTATGCGTTCCAGTGAGAAGTAAGAAGGCGAACGTCGCCTGATCACGTGTACGTCTTTCCACCGAGAAATATGAAAAAGAAGTCTTAGTAGCAGAACGCTTTTGAGAGCGGACGTCCGAGCTTTGTTACTGTGAGAATAAGAAGGCGTTCCCTCGCCAGTCGCCCCTCGTATTCTCACACGATCAACCCTTCTCCTGAGACTGTTTCGTGCAGTCGGATTTCTCTCCGAAATGTATCTCGCTTGTTTTGACGCCTGTCAGGAGCGTGACGCTTTTCTGCACGCTTCTTTTGACGCTCGGCTTGGACGGGACGTTCGGATGGACGCCAGGCGCGCGCGGGTGCACGCCAAGCGCGCACCAGTGGACGCCGAGCGCAAGCCAGTGGACGCCGAGCGCGCTCGCTGCTCGCCAGTGGACTCCGAGCGCGCAGGCCAGCGCACGCCAGGTGTGTCGCCTGGCTGAACGTTTCTGTTGAACTCTTCTAGCTCTTGTTTACGATTTGGGCCTCAAGAATTTTTACCTCTACCTTCGGTGATACCTTATACCTCACATGCAAAGAATGTGAAGTAAGCAGTGCTTCGGAGGAAGCTTAAAGTGAACAGACAACTTCATCTTCGAAACCCAGCAAGACCTCGGGTTTCGTGAATTCAAGAGGTCTCTGTCAATATTATATTGCTTTTCGCAAAGGTGGATGGAGTTAAGGAAAGCTCAAGGGAAGATCTCGTTTTCTCTACCGCAGTCAAGACTTTGCGATAAGGCAGTTACGGGTTATGTAAAGGCTCGATGTCCTGCACGTCAGGACTCTCGGCAACGTCAGTAGGATTCTTGCAAAGGCACTCATCAAAAGAACGCTCTTCAGGAAAGCGCAAGACAGGACTTCCTTTGCCATACTCCCCCGCCAATAAATTTTAAGCTTTAGCAGGCATTAGTTGTGATAAGGGAGAGGAAGCTGGTTGGAGAATTTCTTCCTCTTCCCAGGATAATTTTGCAAGCTTTTTAGCCCATCTGAAAGGGTTTTTCAGATGATAGGTTTTGTTAGTTTCTAGTCGGGACTACGCTGCCGAATTGAACAGCGTCGTTCTACCTGCCGTAAGCCCAGTCTCTTAACAGGATTCTTGCCCCTCCCTCGTTTGAGACGGGAATCGGAAAAATAAAATGCTCGACTTCCTGAATTACGTTTTGTCAATTCAGTGACTTTCCCCCATTGACATTATACTATCGTTTTGTCAAGTAAGTGGGTATCCCCTCATTGACAAAATATCTCTTTGTCCCGTAAATGGGTTAGTTCTCATTAACAAACATCTCATTAACTTGATATTGCGTAAGCGAATAAGCTCTTATTGACAAGATTCGGAAGAGCTCTCATTCGTCATTCGCAGACTCGTACAAGAAATAGACTTGTAGACTACGTCAATGAACGCTTATGTCCAATAACATAAGAAGCTTGAGCTGACTGCTTCGATTCTCTTAAGTTTTGTTCATGAAACTTGCCTGTCAGATATGTATGTAGCTGTATTTCCGAATTCAGCTATATATATGTCTGCCAGGTAAGTATGAACAAACTTTATTGTGATATAATTTCATATTTTGCCTTGCGTTATTTTATTTCTGGTTGGTTCAAGTCATATACGCTTGCTGTAGTTACCTCTTCGGATGGCAACCGAGAGGTCTATTGTCTATTTTAAGGACATTTAATCGTTACTCCCTGCAGCCTTCCAGGAGTTTCCGATTTATCTTTTACCGTTGTATGGTAGTGTTCTGACGACACAAACGCATCTATATATTTAGCGTTTTCTGTTTCGCTTAAATATACCAGCTTGAGAGTCTTTCTGCTCAAAAAATAACGGACCTATTTCTTCGTAGAATAGGGTAGCTGGCAACCCAGACATAAGTTAAGAGACGACATTCGTAAGCTGCTGGCTGCTGCTGTCACGCTGTGTCTGCAGTCTGTCCTCCAGACTCCAGTCCAAGTGTCCAACCACCGATCCAGTAACAGATCGTGCGCTGTCATGCGCGGTAGGTTACGTCTCTCTCTCCTGCGGGATTGACTGACTAACTGTATCTCTGTCCTACAATCACGGACTTTAGCCTAAGATTGAAGGGATTTCTTACGTGAATGAATAAACGTTGCATTCCTTTTGCCTTACTATGTTCAACAGAGTTATCTCTTAATCCTTTCGGTGCTCGTTACCGCACGGTATAGAACTACGAGTCTACCGCAACATTGCACTTTTAAATGCTCTCCTGCTTAGGCAAAGCGCAGCCTTATTAGGGAAGTAAGCATACTCGGGGAGGGAATGGATGAGCTTGCTGGGGACCATTTCCTTCCTGAAGAAGTTTGTTTCCCCGAATAAACTGCAATTCAGATCACAGTTTTTTTCAACCGAGAAACTGAAATATTATTCAAGATCTAGGAATGATTCTGAACATCTCTCAGTGCGTCTATCACCTGAGGTGATAGAAAGAAGGTGCCGGACATCTGGATAGGGTTTCAGATGTCCTGGATCTTAATCTGAAAGAAGTAAAAGCGATTCGGTAGTCCCTCCAGTCCTCGAAACGAGTTTTTGGGAACCAGTGGTCCAGATCAACTCTGATATTCCACAGCTCTCTCATATCTTAAGAAGTATCTTCTCTCGGTCCCTGTTCGAGTTTACGAGAAAGAGCCTATTATAACAACAGGCGTAGAATGTAACGATCCTCTAGAGGTTCGTTACAGGATTGCAAAAGTCCGTACGAATCGTCTCGATCGACGGCAGCAACTATTGACTTCCGAGTGGAATCTTTCTTTAGAAGTAAGTTGAGAGTTGTGGAGACTTTAGGGACGCCCTTTCATTCTTCTCTTCGATATGTTGAGGACGAAGAGGCTTCTTCTTCTCTGCTCCCTTATTCTCGATCCGGGATCGGTACCATTAAATGCCATCCTATGATATTGAACGGGGATGGATGTTTAGTCTCTTTTCCCCTTTTCAATCGCTTAGGAAATGTAATAAGAGGATTATGACGTCACAGGGAGCGACAAGGACGCTGATCGCCCCATGTTGGCCCTCAGGATCCTGGATTCACAGAGGTCACATACTTCCTAGTTCACTTTCCAAGGACCTTTTCCGAGAGAGTCCGTCTACTCTAACTCGAAAGGTACCTATAACCTCTCCGCTCTGAGTCTGACTACGTTCAGGCTATCGAGATGTTGACAGGAATAAGATTACCGTCTGCCATTTCCGTCTGAAGAAGGGATAAGCTGGCAGTCACAACTATTAAAGAATACGCAAATATGTTGTTGACGGGCCTTTTGGGCTCAGAAGATTTGCGTCTGTCAAACAATAAAGCCCTTCACGATCTTTGAGTTCTGTGGAATCTCGAATCTCGCTCACCATCTACTTTTTGTCTCACCTGTTTTCTCGGAGTCAGACACTCGTGCGAGATCAGGCGACATATAGTAGCCCTGAGTTTCTTGTTGACGAAGTGGGTTGCGTTTATCACACCCCCGATGATCGTGTAACATGAGACCAGGTTGGACTGTCAGGCATTCTTCCTTCGGGACTGAATCGCCTTTTTGCTCCTCGCTCCTTTCTCCTGGCACCAGAAGCTCGAGTCAGGAGTTGATTCGCTGACGACGTTGGGTTGCGTTGATACACCCCCCAAGGTTTGCTTAGATTGAATCGCCCAGGCAGTCCAGACACTCATCCTTCAGCGAAGAATAGTGCCTTATGGTCTTCAGGGTACAGCCTTGCTGTCCTTGATTCGTCTGACTGGTCAACTGGTCGGTCACCTGACTTTAGTACAGACGGACTGACTGTGCATGTCCAGATCGAAGCTTTCAATATGGAACTTAGACGTAGTCTGAAGTTCTTGATGTCAAAGCATTCGAACCTCTCTTACCTGTTAACTTCTTGCATGTGATCAGGAAGGCCTTCTTCTAACCACCCTAGATACGACAAAGAGGGTTAGTGAGATTTTAAGCCATCGTCACAAGTTTTGGCTTTGGAGAACACAAGGCGGTGTGCTCTCTAAGCCTTCTGTTGTGGCCTAAGAATGGAAACCCGTTTTGTCCTTGGGCCAGGAGCTTGGAATCAAGGATGGCACAAGTTAGTGGGCAGGAGCCAGAGAGAGTCCTGTGCCCTGTCGGGTCTCTCAAGTTTTATCTACATAAAACTCAAGAAAGTCGAAGTCATTCGGGCAATCTGCAGTGTTCCGAAAAAGACCAGACTTGCCCATATCGAAGAACACCCTGGCTTTAGTGTTAAGGAGTTCTTTCAAAAATGCTCCTTCATTGTGTTTGCACAAAGATTTGAAATCTTTTTATCTGAATGCTCACGAGGTGAGGGCGCGGCCTCGGAAGCATTTCAACAGAGCATGGCACTCAGCAACATCCTGAGTACCATGTTTTAGCGAAGCAACTCTGTGTTCACTTCACACTCCCTGCAAGATGTGAAGATGGCATATGAGATCTGCTGCTCGCTAGGGCCATACGTGTCTGCAGACACAATCTTGGGGGCAAGAAGTACCACTCATCCTATCCTGTAGAAAATGGTTAGGAAGAGCTCTTAATTTAGTTGTTGAGTCGCCGACAACGGCGACTTCTTAACTCTTAAGCCTTAGTTAACACACCTTAACTTTGGCTAGGTTGGTCAGGTGGTGATATATATATTTATATATATATATTTATTTTACTTCTTAGCCCTCATGGTATGGTCAATATGGTCTAGTCACATTGTGGTCACGCCCCCGTTGACAGATCATCTGGAGTGCACCAGCTTTATAGGTCTCTACCTCGCTGGCAACTCTAGTAAAGCAGAAGCAGACTTGGGTGACAGTAATCACGAAGTCAGCTATGCTAACAGGTGGAACCAAGATGTAAATCATCTGCATGCATTTGTTTCCCAAAATCCTTCTATTCTGTCCCTTCCCACCTCCAAAGGTGGGATTCAGCTATATATATATCTGACAGGTAAGTTTCATGAACAAAATGATATTGTTATGATACAATAAAGTTTGTTCATACTTACCTGGCAGATATATATATAGCTGTATTTTCTGAAGTCCGACAGAATTTTAAAAACTTCCGACACACGCAGTGGTCGGCCAGGTGGTTAGTACCCATTCCCGCCGCTGGGAGGCGGGTATCAGGAACCATTCCCATTTTCTATTCATAATTTTTATTTCCACTGTCCCCTGAGGGGAGGTGGGTGGGTACTTGATTATATATATCTGCCAGGTAAGTATGAACAAACTTTATTGTATCATAACAATATCATTTTTGTATGTATGAGTTTCGAGTTTGTGGTTGTTTGCTAAGAGTTTGGGGATGACTCTTGGCAATCTTAGAACTAACACGGGTTAGGATCGGGTGATCGGGATCGGTTGTGTGCTCCTTAAAGAAGGCGTGTTGTCATATAAGCGGATTAGCACCCCTTGACAAACGCCAGTTAGGCTCTGCCGAGTAAGTGGATAAGACCCCATCGACAGACCAGCAAGAACTCTTGGCCACAGACCACTATCTCGCTAAGGCTCTTGAGATGAAGCAGACTCCTGGGCAGTAGCCACGAAGTCTTCCATCTAATAAGGTAGGAACTAAGGTCTATTTATACCTACAACATATGTTGTTTACCTGTCTAGTTAGTTAGTTAGCTGTCTCTTGCCCTCCACCAAAGGGTGTCAATCAGCTATGTATATATCTGACAGGTAAGTTGAATGTATGAAAATTATATTGTTATGATACAATAAAGTTTCATACATACTTACCTGGCAGATATATACAATTGAAGACCCACCCAGCCTCCCCGCAGGAGACAGGTGGAAGAGAGAATCTGATTAGAAAACGGGAATAGTTCCTAGTCCTGCTACCCAGAGCAGGGCGGTAGATCACCTGACCTACCTGTAGCGAGTGCCGCGAAATTTGAATTTCTGTCGGGGACGACGGAGTCGATAGCTATGTATATATCTGCCAGGTAAGTATGTATGAAACTTTATTGTATCATAACAATATCATATTAATTTAGTTTTAGTCCATTAAATCTACTTCACTTACTTATGATATTGATGATTATTTCCTTTCTCACCTTGCTTTTCCTTACTCCCATTCATACAGTTATATGATGAAACTTCCATTATTGCAGATACTTTTTATATATATCGGTGCAAATATTTGAATTTTATATTCAAAATGAATATGTTTTTGTTTCATTTGGCATGCATTCTATGTAGGCAATTCAGATACGTATTTTAACTCCAATGATGTTCATTTCTACTGCAGAGGGACAGCATACTTTATAGGAACCGTATTCAAGAATGCGCAGCAGTGTAATCCTAATGGTGACCATCTGTTTTACAAGCAGGAATTGTACCTTACCGGTGGCCTTGAGACTCTCCCAGTCTCGGACATTAGTAGTCGCTGTGTTGTTCTCAGTCAAAAAGATTATTGTACATGTAAGTTATTTAAGCTTTGACCTTCTCTCTGTAGAGCTGGTATACTTATTGCAGGGTTATTTTTGGAGATGCAATGGCTGTCACTCAGATTTTAAAGTGTAATATAAGACAGCTTTTACATTGGAGTTGTTTATATGATTCTCTGTACTAATCTGACAAATACCAATTCAGGTTTTTGAGGTTTAGAGCTACCCTGCTGATGCTACAGATTCATTTGGGGCTGTCATTTCTTGAGAGAGATGTTTGGTTGACTTGGTTAATCAAAAGCAATTTCATTTTAAATTTCATTCTTCAAATTGTTGCAGTAAACAACCAAGAGTGAACATTCACTTTGATAAAGGCATATTTTGTATAGTATATTAAGATAGAGGCATATTTTGTACAGTATCTTAATTCAGTCATATTCCATTTACAGTCCGTCCAACTGAAATCAGAGAAGTTGATGTATATATCTGTGAGAACTTCTTAGATGAAATGAACCAACGAGTAAGCCCCTTACAAGTAGGGTTGCGCAAATTCAAGCTCTCACCAATGGTTACGCAAGATGAAATATATACATTCAGAAGAGCTATTCTTGTCCATAAGGTTAATTTGTTTTAATTTGTTACTTTTTTAAAAGAATATATGGCTTTGTATTGTTTAGCAAGAGAGAGTAGAGATTTATGACCATTTTTAGCAAAGTTGTCGAAGTAAGCTTATCTATCCCATGGTATTTCAACATCAGTGAGTGATACTTTCTTCTTGATTTCGTCAATCAACGTCACGTCTGGTTTATTGGCATGTGTCACCCTATTTGTTCTAATACCATAGTCCCAGAGGATCTTTGCTTGATCGTTTTCTATTACTCCTTCAGGTTGGTGTTCGTACCACTTACTATTGCAAGGTAGCTGGTGTTTCTTGCACAGGCTCCAGTGGAGGGCTTTTCCTACAGAATCGTGCCTTTTTTTGTACTGGTTCTGTGCAAGTGCTGGATATTTACTTGCTATGTGATTTATGGTCTCGTTTTTCATGTTACACTTCCTGCATATGGGAGAGATGTTATTCCCATCTATCGTTCTTTGGACATATCTGGTTCTTAGGGCCTGGTCTTGTGCTACAGTTAGCATTTCTTCTGTTTCTTTCTTGAGTTTTCCCATCTTTAGTCATTGCCATGTTTCATCGCTGGCCAGTTCTTTAGTCTGTCTCATGCACTGTGTGTGCATTGGTTTGTTGTGCCATTCCTCTGTTCTGTTTGTCATTCTTCTGTTTGTATATGTCTGGGCCTTTGTCTACTTTTATCAGTCCTTCTTCCCATGCACTCCTTAGCCACTCGTCTTCATTGGTTTTCAGATGTTGCGCCAGTGCTCTGTTCTTGATGTTGATGCAGTCCTCTATGCTTAGTAGCCCTCTCCCTCCTTCCTTTCGTGTTATGTATATTCTTGTCTGTATTTGCTCTTGGGTGTAGTGCTTTTTGTATTGTCATGTGTTTCCTAATTTTCTGGTCTATGCTGTGGAGTTCAGCCTTCATCCACTCCACTACTCCTGTGTTGTATCTGATCATTGGTACTGCTCATGTGTTTTTGGCTTTATTATTATTATTACAACCTGATCAATGAGTTACATAGGCTCCCCTGTCTTGAAGGATTTATTCTTTAATGAGATGTAGGAAAATAGGATAAAGATGAAGTAAAAGAAGTCAGGCAGCTATATGATAACACAAAAGGAAATGGGGCAAAGGGTCACATGAAGCAGAACACACAGTATACACACAAACACACTCACCATAGTTAGTATGTAACACATGGGGTTCTCGTGAATAGGAGGCTTTTGTACATTACTGAGAATTGTTAATATATTTATTATAGGAATTGCTAAATAAGTAACTTGCCGTCATGGGCAGAGACTCCATTCTCGCACATCCTCATCCTTCCAACACCTTGAAGTTAAACAACTATAATAGAGTTTGATTTCTTACAACAGTTGTGTTAATAGACTGCAATGACAAATTTTAGGTGCTGCATTTAACAGGGCATTCCTGAATGACATGCAGTTTGAGGCTGTTAATAGTAATGGTAAATTATATTGTAAAGTTTGATAATTTATATTTTAGAAGTGAAATAGCTACACATACGTATGGTTACAACGAATGTTTAAATTGTCAGCTGACTGAAGGCAGTTTTCTACATGCATTCTAGATTGACTGATAGATATCACAAAAGTTTTTTTGTAAATTTTTTTGTATTTCCTCTGCCTTTGGCTAATCTTGTCCAATGATGCGACATATTGTGGTACAGTATATTTGGATAAGTATGATCTGCTGAACATTGTGTTCAAAGTTAAATCACAGGAGCTGCATGTTCACTGATCTAGTGAAACAAATTTATGGTAATCTGTCAGTGTTTCTAAAATGTCTAATGTTTATACTCTTTTTAAGGTTTTATTTGCATATTTTCCCTTTCTGGCTTTATTTTGGCTTATTTTAAATCATTTCAAGATGCTAACCTGTCATTTATAGCATTTTATTCATGTCCCTTTTTAATTATTTAGGAATTATGTAGAATTTTTATCTATATTTTATTTTGATGTCAACTTTCAGATGGATCTGTCTACTTCTACTTTGAAAAAGCAACCAGCAAGCTATGTATGTATGATTTTCAATGTTCTACACTCAATTGGAGTTTTGCATTAGAAATACTCTAAAAATAATAAACCTTAGTTTCCTTTGTTTGGATTTTGAATTAATTTTCTTTTTCTTTGTTAATATTGGAGACAATCTTATGAAAGAATGTTGCCATGTATAGAAGGAATTAAGACACTGTTTGGTTTTTAGTTGAATGTCATGGCATTTAAGTTTTGTGTTCCTTTATTTTGTTGTCATGTAATAAAATCACAGATTACTGAGTTTAAAACCTAGTAACATTCACGACTCTTCATCACCCCCCCTTTTGTGTCTCAAACAGGAATCATCTCCCATGACTCCAAGAATGGATATGGACTATGAAGACTCCATGGATGGCCCACCTCCTTCTGTAGCGTCAGTCGATTCAGGAGCCACTACGATCACTCCAAAGCCCATCAAAAAAGCACCGACGGGGGTGAGTACTGTTCTTAAGATTTTCAATGGTTGGGTTAACAGTCAACAATGAATGTGGCTTTTGTAATGGTTTTGTAAGAATGTTGTGGCTTTTGGATGTGAATCTTTCTTTCTGGCAATAAAATATGTACTCGTGAACATTTAATCATTGTCTTTCTTTGTAAGCGAGTAGTTCGTTTAGAGTATTATCTTTTATCGTAGGAATTTTGTCCTGTTGCATTTGGATAGGGAGTTGCCTTGGAAGATTTAGGGCTGCATGAAGCTTTGTTTATGCTTCATTTGTAATATTAGAACATTTTTATCCTAGCAAGTAGGCTTCTCACAAATTTTTATCCTTCTATTATCCCTTTAGATTTTGACTAAGCTTGTAAGTGTATCCTCTCCCCTGCAGAAGATTTAATGTTATTAAATTTCAGAATTGCATTTTCTTTTTACAACGATTAACAAGTGTTTTATTTTTTCATTACAGAAACAATTCCAACAAATGACAGGAAAAAAACAGATGACTGGGTACATTTTGTTCTCGGCAGAGATTCGAAAAAGCATAACCCAGAAAAACCCAAATGCAAACTTTGGAGAAATTTCCCGACTTGTTGGAATTGAGTGGAAGTGCTTGATGGAAAGTGACCGCAAGGTCTACGAAGACAGAGCTCATCAGCTCAATTTGGAAAGTGCTGAAAGAGCACTTAGTGGCAATGGACCAGATTCTCCTCAGACTCCACAGGTTGGAAGTAGTTTTGTTTTTTAAATCATATTTTACATAGGTTTTTTTTATTGTTGCTAGAATTGGCACTGGAGGGTAACCTATGAGCAAACTAGTTGGCTTATTTCATATTTTGAAATCTTTATATGTTACTATTTTGGAAGATTATAAACTGAAAAAGTATTAGTAGTGAAGGGTACAGGATGTTTCAGTTACTTTGTTTTGGGGAAAAAGTTTTGTCTTGAAATATGGTGTCGATAAATAATGATATATTAAAAATATAACATCCATGCAGTTTCTTCATCTGTGTTTAGATGCTAAAATTGTACGCAATAAAGAGAATTTTGTTAAATCTAAATGCTTAGTGACAATACTATTATTGTTGACATCTTACTCCATTGTATTACACATTTTCATAACAGGCATCCACTCCTGATTTGCCGCTTCCCAACAACCCTGATGTTGTATTCGAGTGCTTGTGGGAGACATGTGATTACATGTTTGAAGATTTACTGGATCTAAGTGATCATCTATTACTAGAGCCATCTGGGCATGTACATAAAGTTGGTCAAGGTAATTAAATGCTCTTTTTCACTGGTATTCTTTTTGTTATAGGGAAAATATAAAATCTAGGATGAGTTCACTCTTCACCTGCATGTAGAAGGCTTCATAAAGTTACTTTTACAGTAAAGTTTGTTAACATTCAGTGGCCTATTTCAGTGTTTGAGTGTGGATGGCGAGGCTGCTCACGACATAAAAAGAGCTCTCTGGCTCCTTTCCCTATGGTACAACGTTTGATGAGACACGTTCGTGAAATTCACATTCAGAAAAATACTGGGAGAATAATACAACACTGTGATCGTTCCAGGTAAGTTTCTTATTACTTCATCATTAGTGTAATGAGTACAGTATATATGTGTCATATACACAAAATACAGTAATGAATTTGCAATTGTTTCCAAGAGTCGAACCATCTCTGGTGATGTGGGATATCTGTGGCATGCTTTAGTGTTGTGACACAGTGACAGATTCATGTAAGCTATGCTTGAATAACATTGTAGGATTATTAGGTAGTTTTGTTGGTCATTTATATGATTTTTAGGTAGTTTTATAGTTTATTAGAAACCATATTTTTTCTAGTATAATACAGTACATGTTAAGTCATGCATCTTTAAGATTAGTCATCTTGTTCATATATTATTTGTCTTCCAGAAATTTTGTTGCTTCTTCTCGTCGATCTTTGGTAAATCAGCAGCCAGCTCAGACTACATCCACTACATACCCCACCACAGGGTCTCCGCATTCCAGTCTACAAGGTTTGTTCCTTTAGTACTAGTTTAATATATTACTCGACTGGTCTCTAGTTGAACAACAGACAACACTATCATGTTTGAATTGGGCATTGGTTGATATTGTGTAGAATGGAACCGCACAATCAGTTACTTATTTTAATTTTGTTTGTATGCCTGGTGTGGAAGTTGTCTTTTGCAAAACAAAGGAAATGTTAATTCATTCATTCTTATTGGTGAGTATCCCAGCTTTTGAGGGACTCTTAGTGATGGTATGTTCTACATGTCTGTTATCTCTATTCTTTCTAATTTTGATTTTTTAGTTTCGTTACTCAGGATGAAGCCATTGCTTTGTTTTAGTTTTTTATTATTTTTCATTATTATTGGGTCATTATGAATAGTATTTTAGCACTGTTGAAAATACTAACACAAATTTATCATGTTGTTTACTTAGTGCAGGTGTTGTTTTTTTCACTCATGCTAGTTTTGTCCACATGGGAAGGTGCATTAGTGACTGTAACCTTTTGTTACATGCTCCTGCTCATGCTCATGTTAGGGAACATATAATTTTGCTTGTATTTTTTTGTAAATGAACTAGCAACGAGAAAATGTTTTAGTATATCATGGCAGCTGGTGATCCCTGTGCTCATCTTTAAAAAGTTATTACTGTATTCATCTTTGGATAGGTATTGAGCTCATATTGGGGGTTAAAATGTAAATTAGCTTATGCTTAGTTCAGTATGCTGTAGGTTGTAGTAAAGATTCGTTGTAGCATCCCTTTAGCCCAGGCGCAGTGCTCTGTGCCTTTAAATTTTCGTCTGTTCACTTGGTTTCTTTCTGCTTATCTGTGTAACAACTTCAAATTTTTACCACTGAACAACTTCATATTTAAGCATGAGAAGTTATCACCTTCATAGTCCAGAATGAGTCCTTTTGGCTAGCCCAGCAAGTCTAGGAATTGGCATACTGGTCTGGTTTAATTGACTTGAGTTTACAACATAAGTATACCATGTGGTCCAAGATAAGCAAAGGTAGGTTCGAGCATTGGAATACTTGTGAAGTGGAGAAAATCCAATTTTAAAGACTAATTGATCTTTGTATAGAAGTCAAAGGTGAATTAGAGAAAAACCATGTTTAGGGATCATTTGATCTCTTGCATGGAAGTGAGAGATTGAGTGCATTTCTTGTGATAACTATTAAGCATCTTCTTTTAAGCAAGAAAATTATTAGTAATTGTTGTATAATTACCCAGAAAACAGAGTAAAAAATTCTAACAAAACTGCTATAGTCAAAAGATTACAGCTGCACCTAACCAGGTAGCCCAGGACTGTAACAATGGCAGTAGATGATTTCCCAGACTTGTGGCAGGGTCTACTGAGTCACTTACAATCTAGGATCTTCAGTTAGTATCTTCAGTCTTGAATCTTCTTGCAGATTGTCCAGTGACCCCACAGACAAACTTGCTAATTACCCTGTGATCCCACAGGCATAGAGATTGTGGCAGGATATGCTGAGAATGGCAAGGCCTTAAGGTCCTCAACAGCCAATGTATACTAATCAAAGTGGACCATATTTTATTATTGATATAAGGAAGATTAATCCACTCAGCGGCGTGGGTTCGATTGTCTGCCATCCCATTGAGGAGTGAGAGATGTGTATTTCTGGTGATAGAAATTCACTCTCGACGTGGTTCGGAAGTCACATAAAGCTGTTGGTCCCGTTGCTGAATAACCACTGGTTCCATGCAACGTAAAAGCACCATACAAACAAACAAATCCATGGTTTCCTTCCATTTCTACAGTTGCATGAGATTCAACTTGCTCTTGAGTGCTGTCGTAGCAAATTGTCCCTTCACACCATGGCTTTTAACATTCTTGATCGTGAATGGGGTGAAATATCATATTCAAAGACTATTGATGTTCATCAAATTTTATGAGCCGCAGGCAGGACTTGGACAGGAAGGGTTTAGACTAACAAATGAGGCTGCAGCCAAGCCTTCATTGGCCAGCTACATATCTGTTTTGAGAAAAGGCCAAACCTTTTCCAAATCCCAGTGGCCTTGGCACTTTGGGGAATTATGCATTGATTGCAACATTGCTGTATTACAAGAAATTGCAGTTTAATGCAATTATGCAGTTTTATTCCTGCTTAGCTGGCCAAAAGTTATTCGCCCTCAGTCATCCATAGTTTTTCTGCTCTTGAGAGGTTTCAAATGTAGTAAAGAGACCTCGGCAAATGGCTGGCTGCATGTACACCTGTGATCTTTTAGATCGTAATTTTTGACCAGATTGGTCATTTTGAAGAAGCAAATGATTGGGAATTGTTTGCAGTCTACTTAGCAGAATCTTATCCATCCTGTAATTACTAGTTGCTTTTGCTTGAAAAATACACATATATCTGTAAATAGGTCTTCTCTACACCAAACTGTAGGTATTGCAAGTATGGGATGAAAGGATGGCAAAAGAAAATAGGGTATTCCAGCATCTCATAAATATCACCAGTTTCTGTTAGGGCTTGCTGAATGTTATGTTCAACATCTTGTATCTTGGGCTTGGCAATATTCCTGAGCTGCTTCTCCCTCATGGTTTCTCGTCAAAGCTGCATCCTCCCATTGCACGCTCAAAGCCATCTGTCTGTTCCTACATGCCCAATTAGGTTTTATCCTGCTAGTGCATCTCTCTTTATAGGCTGTGTAATTACATCAGACAATTTTTCTCTGGATTCTTGTTTCATTACACACCCATTACTCATAAATAGCCTGCATTTGTGGTCCTCAGATGTCCAAAACACTGCAATCTTTTGTCTGAATAGAAGAACAGTAACTCACTGCTCTTGCACTACATAGATCCTCAGGTTCTCTTCAAGCACGTGCCTTACTTGTTGTGTCTCTACATTGCTGAATTTCTTGCGTTGTTTACATTATTGCAGAGGATTTCCCAAAGCTCTTTATTCTGTTATTTCTTTCACTGTTCATCTTTTCACCTGTTTTCACTTTCATTTCTTACCATGGGATGACTTTTTTTTTTTTTTTTTTTTTTTTTATTTGTGTGGAACTTGTGTCTGTAAATAAGATTAATTGGAAGGCATTAATAAGGCAACATTCAACTAGTCAACAGCTCTGAAGTTAACCCTGTTCTTGTTTTCTAATTTTAGCTTTTTTGTCATCGTTCTTAGGTTTAGTTTCCTGTTGTGTGTGAAGGGTACTTTCAGCTTTTCGTAGCTCGTTTATTGTTTTATTTGCCTTTTTGTATTGTGCTTTGATCTTGTTGGCTTCACTTATGGTGTTTAATTTTTTTTAAGGTTATATCATGTGTTTGATAGCCTGACATCTTTTGCAACGTTAACGTACTTTTCAGACATTGGTTACACAACACTACATATGTGTTTTTTATGCTTGGGGCATTTCTGCACTTTTGTGCTGTTTATTGTATTTCTTTTTTGGTTTGCCAAGGAACCCTCACGGTGTTTCAATATCAACACTATCCAGGAACCCCCTCACCTTTTTTGTGGTCGGTATGAGGGGCTCCTCTGACAACCTCACCTGCAAGACATGCCAGTTGCTTTTCTGCAGATCTTACTAGATGAGACATTCCAGGAGTGATGTCACAAACATGTCTTCCTCTTTGGCATCAGAATCTTCCATGAATTCTACTACAGGTTATTGTCTGTGTTGTTGAGCATTCAACAGCTAGAATGTCCTTCCAAAATGCAGTTTAGGCTGTATTTAGTTTGAGACTGTGATAAAAAAAAAATTAGAATAAAATTGATTTTAAAATAATTTTTTATTTTATTTTATTTATTTTATTTTATGGAAAGCTATCAGTCACATTAGCTTCCACCTTTTAGCCCTGATGAGGACTGATCGGTCAAATGGTGCTTGCATAGTGGGCCATGACACTTTACATAATAACAGGTTGAGGTTCGTGGGACATTGGAAGACCACAAATGTGGACTGTTTATGAGGGATGGGTTTGCATTGAAAAAATAAAATTTCTTATTAAAAACAAGGTTTGCTCTTACATCCATATTCTTATTTTAAGTTACCCAGAATGCTATGTCACTGTAGTGTCATGTCCATACCTAGTAAACCCTTGTGTTAGCGTACGCGCAATAGTTGCCAGATCTCGGATTCCTTGCTTTATAATTTTTTATTGTTTTAATCGGTTACCAGCTGGCACTTGGAAAGTTATCGTATTAAGACCTCAGGTTTGTTAGCTATGAAAAATACAAATTGATTAAAAATTTGTCATGTTTATCTTCTCCATATTAATTCCTGGTTTATCATTCTTAAAGTTTGTGCACTAATTACTTACAATATAGTTTGTAGGTGGTAGTTATTATTCGAGTTTCAATTTGCAAAAGGAAAAATAAATTGGTTGACATTCCATTAAATCAATCGGAAGTTTTTCCAGCTACACAGAAGATAGTTTAGTTTCATTGCATTAGAAACCTATTTGTAAGAAAACAAAGCAGCATTTAAGTGTTTAGTTTCATTCCATTAGAAACCTATTTGTAAAAAAGAAAATAAAAAAAAGCAGCATTTGAGTATAGTTGGAATGCAGCTGTGTTGCTTAGCTGTTGAGTTGTTGTTTGTTATAACAGATAAATTTTTAATATATTTTCATCTTAAACTTTTATTTTGAACAATTCTCCATAGACTTTACTTTAGGTAAATATCATATGTATGCATTGCTAATGTTGTCACACCTTGCCCCATAATTTGAATAGAGTACATAGTTCTTTAGTAGTTAGTCATTCCACTGAAGACCTTTCCTGAATGTGTGTAGGATTAGTAATCTTAATTATGAAGCTGAGTCTTTAGCAATAAATAACAGCCTTCCGGAAAATGATTGGTAGGCACCCAAAGAGTATTGTTCTTATTTTACATGATTTCAGGCTTACTGCATGGTCGAGGAAATTCTTTCTCCTCAGGGACGATGCAGTCCCCTTACCCAGGGCTCCTACCCAGCAGTGCTGGGCAGCCAGGTCACTTGTCCTACTCTAACGCAGGTAACCTGGTCAAATTTTTGACAACTTGAATATTTTTGTTAGAATGTAAGATTTTCAATTAAGCCCTGTACAACATAACTAAAGAATCGTTACAAGTTATCACAGCTACTTCTGAGTTTTAGACAGTCATTTAGGATTTTTAAATGTGGAGTACATTTGGTATAAAGTTATATATCAGTGAATGCCTATCATTAATATAGAATTATAACTTGGAAAAGAATATGCTTTGAATTAGTTCTCTCCATGCTGATTTCATGACAGTTGTAAGGCAGTTGGCTCCAGAGCCTTCAAAAGATAACTTCTCTTTTGTTTAGGGAAAGTTGAAGTGATATTTGTACTGTATTATGTATTTTCAAAGAACCATTCATAAATAGTTCGTTCCAAGCTACATGAACGTTTACTTCAGCATCTGATTGAAAAGTGTTTCTTGCATGTGTTCATTCTTGGTCAGTGCAGAGTGATCTATCATAAAAGTAAAGTAGAGGAGAAATTTTAATTTCATTATATCTTTGAATTTTTATGGTAGGTATTTAGGTAAAGAAATTCTTAGGATTTATCATCTGTAATGGTTAGTCTTTTTGAAAATGCATGTTTAAGTAAGCTGAAAGAGAGTGGTAGTTGCACAATAGCAAGTTTTGTATTTTGTAAATTTGAAGCAAATTTTCAAGCTTTCAATGATTGATGAAAATTTTATTGAAGAGGGGCATCATGATTAGCAATGAGTGATCAGATTTTGAGTGATAGGACTTCCTAAATCTCTTTGGAAGGAAGGATTTTTGGTAGGGGTTTGGGGTTCTTTGAATTGCTCATCCCTGACAAAAGGTCTGCAGTCTGAATGTTCATTTTGTATGCTCAGGTCGGTAAATGGCTAGTATTTTCCACATTGTTGGTTGGGATGAGGCATGAAACAAACTCATCTAAAATGTAGGTTCTTTATTAGGTTACAAGGCAGCAAGGACAAAGTGTGAGAGCAACTGAACTTGGAGGGGGGAAGTGCTGGTTCCTCTAATATAGTACTTGACTGCTGGGGAGACATTTGTCATAGTCCCTTGACCTGCCATTGCTTGTGACAACCCTGATCTTGTTCCAACATTGAGAAGTCAGATTCTGGATCCTGATTGACTGTTCTATATCTATCCTGGGTAGGGGGCATCCATGTTGATCGTACAACCTCTGTACATGTTCAGCTCTGGCAGCAGCACGGTGATTGCATTCCTTGGCTTTTTGGAGCAATTTCTGGGAGAATGAGAATGAGCAGGCACACAGAAGCAAAGTGGGTGGTTATATAGGACTTATGCAGAGGAGCGCCTGTGAAGTTTGGAGTGTTCTGTAACTCTAGAGGCCATTGTCAACGTCTTCACAGTCTATTTTGCTGGAGGGTGCTGTCTTCAGTATAAGATGCTTCACAGTGGCCTCGGTATGGCCATTGGACTGCAGGTAATGTGGGCAAGTAACAAGATGGTGTGCTCCCCATCACTCCATGAAATCCCTGAATTCATGGCTGGTGAATTTAGGTCCACCGTCAGTCCTGAGGTGAAGTGGGACACCAACTTCAGGACTGCAACCACAGGCCAGCAGAAAAAGACAAAACCTGTTGGTCATGATGAGGGATGACTTCCCTGCAGTCTGCTGACACAGTTCAAAGGGCCTAGTAGAGAAGTAGTCGTTCTGAAGAAGTTCCTGTTGGAGGCCGACTTTTACAAACTGGCAATGCTCACAAGCTTGGACAGTACTTGCAATGTCTGAGTCAATTCCTAGCCATTGAAAAGTCTGTTGTGCCCTACGCTCTTTGGCTTCTATTCCTCTGTGACTGTCATGGATCCTGAATAATCTTGTCAGCCTCCATGATGGGTCCTCCCTCGCTAAAGCATGAAGATCCTGAATAATCCTGTCAGCCTCCATGACAGGTCCTCCCTCACTGAAGCACGAAGACCCTGAATAATCCTTAATCCTGTCAGCCTCCATGACGGGTCCTCCCTCACTGAGGCACGAAGAACCTGAATAATCCTGTCAGCCTCTACGACAGGTCCTCCCTCGCTGAAGCACGAAGAACTTAAACAATCCTGTCAGCTTCCACAACAGGTCCTCCCTCACTGAAGCATGAAGAACGTGAATAATCCCGTTAGCCTCCACAACGGGCCCTCCTTTGCTGAAGCACCAAGATCCTGAATAATCCTGTCAGCTTCCTGGAGTGAGGCATCATCCTCTTGGGCTGCTCCATGAGTTATGGCAATGGTACTGATGTATGGCCCAGACTCAACCCAGTTGGTTTCGTTCTGTGGTGTGAGCTGGCTGACAGGCACATGACAGGGTGTTGGGTATGGTAAGCTGCTTGCCAGCATGCCACACAGCTGTGAACAGGTACAGCGATGTTCTCTCTAGAGTGTAATGGTTGAGAATTGGCACCAGTGGGTGATGGTCGTCTTCAGTGTAAAATGTTGAAGGCCTATCAGGTACAGTTTGCACTTAGACATAGCCCAAGTTATGGGTAACATCTCGCAACTCAATTGTGGAGTAGCATGTCTCAATGTCTGCAAGGGAACGCGAGCCACACTGTATTAAGTGGAGTCATATGTTTGCTGTGGTCCTACAGAAGGGGATAGCTTAGTCTGTTGAGTCTAGAACCATTGGTCTGTAGGATAACTCTGTTGAGTCTAGAACCATTGGCCTGTAGGATAACTGGGAGTGGTTAGATCAAGAGGGGCAAGGACTGGTGACCCAGCTGGGTCACTCTTGACTTGGTGTAATGCTCTGTCTTGATCCGAGGACCATACAAATGCACACTTGGTGCTCATGAGGGGTCCGAGAGGCTGAGCTGCATTAGTTATCAGAGGTGCAAAGTTGGCCAATTGATTCATTAACCCCTTAAATGAACAAAGATCCAAGATCATCCATGTAGGGAAGTCCTTGTTTGCTGCTACTTTGCTGTGGGCCTGCTGAAATGCCATCTTTGGGAATCCGAAATGTGCAGAAGGTCAAGATTCTGAGGGCCCACAACAGAGAGGTCTGTACCTGTGTCTGGCAACATCTGAATCCTAAATGTGGTCACCATACGAGAGGGTAAAGGGGATTGGCTGTGGTGTCTTGTTAGAAGAGGGTCTTCCCATCCGACGACGACAGCTGGGGTCTTGCCTGGAGAAGTTGGTGTAGACTTGTCACTGGAAGTGCCACTCTGGCATCTGGCATCCGTTGTCTTCTTTTGACAGCACTTTTTGTAATGCGCTATCAGTTGAAGTGGTGGCACTGGACTTGTCTGATGGGGCACCTCTCTGCCTTGTCCCAATGCCCGTTGTGGGCACAGTTGCTGCATGTGCTATTTGCTGCTGGGCACTTCTCTGTGGATCCATACATGCGGTTGCACGACTGCCATGGAACTCTTGTTGTGGTGTTAGAGGTGGCACCCTTTCCATGTTTCTTCTGCTTCCTGTAGTTTGAGAGGGCGAAGCATGAATTGCGGAAGTGGCCTTCCTGGTGGCCTCATAGGTGTGATGTACTGATAATATCCTGTAGAGAGGCATTGTTGTCAAGGGCTAGGAGTTTTTAAAGTTAATTCTTCATCCCCGACTCCCATGATCCCATGAGGATGATCATCTTCATCTGGGTTTGCTCACAAACTGAAGGTATACCATGACAGAAATCTAATTCCTCTGCAGTGTTCTTGAATTTTACATACTCTGAAAAAGAATCTCCCTCTAACTGTTTGCTGGTTAGCAGCTCCCCAAGATGTAGATTCTCATTGCAACGGCTCTTGATGTGTTCATCAAGGGTATCCAAATCTGTGTCGACACTTAATCAGAAGCCTAGTGTGTGCTCGAGGATCTTTTTTTGTCTCCAAGACAAGACACATTCTCATCTGGATTGTTTCTCTCCTAGTAACTTGGGAAGATCCACTGTGACTGAATAATCGTTCCATCAACATCGCCATTCCTGAAAGATGTGAAATGTAGAGGTTTCTAGATGATTGTTTTCTGTGGAGTGGGTGCTGACTGGGTGCTGCCCTCTGGTGGCAATGTAGTAGCTGAGGGTGTCAGAAGAGACTTGCTGGGGTTTCCTGTGGTTCCTTACTGTACGAGGGATGGTCGCATTTGCAGAAAGGCACTGTAGCGGTCTGCTTCCTGTTACCAGCAAATTTCATTGTTCTCTTTCTGTCCTTGGACCCTTAATTCTTTCCGTTTTCTTCATCTTTCCTCTTCTTTCTGTCTCTTTTCTCGTCTAATCATGGTATGATCCTCGGTCCACGATTAACCAGGTATTGTATGAACAAATACAATCAGTTGATTGGGGTATCGTCAACTGGGGATGTAGAGCGGGTGGGAACTGTGTTATCTGGGCAAGTGGGCGGTCGACATTTGTCCTGATAACATAGAGAATCCATTGTGAATAATGCTCTGTTTACACCACTTGAATACAGTATCAGAATTTTAACCGCAGTGCTTAAAATATTGGCACAACTTAGCTCGTTAGCACCACCTTGCACTACGCACATGATACTCTGTACATATTAGCAAATAAAGTCAGTTGCAGAGAGAGAGAAAAGTAGGTAGCTGCTGTTGTATGGTCCTCTCAGTTTTCTTCTGGTTCGTTGTAAGTCTCCTGTGTCGTAGCTTGCTTCTCGTAATATACCCTGCTGCACTATGATGGTTGGGATGCGACGTGAAACAAGCTCATCTGAAATGTAGTAGGATTTTTGTTAGGTTACAATACAACAAATACAATGCGTGAGAGCAACCGAAGTCGAAGTGGCCTCATTAGGCATTGGATTTCAGTATGTTTGGTTGCCACTTATCAAAACATGGGAGGCAAATATACATAGCCCCATATCAATATACGTATATACATGATACAATTGTTATATGATGACGTATAATACATGTTATATAATGACATGTTACAAATCATCTACAAATGCTATTGATAGACATCATAGATCCTGTAGGGAAATTAATTTTTGCGGCAAATTATGATTCCAATAAACAGGCAAGTGGGGATGTGTTAGCAAGCTTACCACTCTCCATGCTGGTTTATGATGAGTGCAGTTTAATATTTTTGCCTCCATAAACATCCTTTTCCAATTGTTGCAACTTGTCTGGAAAGATAAATGGAACATTAATTCTTGCAATATTTTGTTTTATTGCTTGTATTTTTTTCATCGTATGAATATTGATGACATTGATAGGTTGACATTCCTAAGTTAACTTCAGAAGTTTGCAGAAAATGTACTTTTGTACTCCAGAAAATAGAGAAAAAAAATGCTCTCTAAATGATAAACAATAATGTCACAGATGCTTTAAAAATTGGGATGAGAAGAAATGGCATTTGTTCCAGTACGTTATACAAACCATCGATCTTTTTACAATAGGAAGGTAACTAGCGGCAGCTGGAACGGTCGTAATCTTCGAACAAGGGAGTTCGGTAGTTAACTGCTTGTCCGACAGTGCGCGCGCAGCGCGACTGGGAGGTGAAGAATCACTTTTTCTTTCGGTCGTGTGTGTGGAGGATGTGTTCGTCATCGCTCTCTGCCCGCTTCATCGTCGTATGCTTTGCTTTTGTTGTGAATTTTTCAACTTGGTTTGTCAGTGTTTGAAAGTGAATTGTAAGTACTTACTGTCTTTTTCATCTTTTATTACATTGATTTTATGGATCATCGGACATGGAGCTATCCCCGCACCCACCCATCAACCTTAAAGTGTGCCCGGGGGTGGAGGGCTGCAAGTGTGGGGTCTTCCGCTCTTTTCGAAGATTGATCCTCATTTACACTCTGTGCCAAGGCCGTGAATGCTCTCGGCCCGAGCCTTGTAGCATTTGTGTAATTGGTCGGAGGTGCAGTGAGTACTGTGCGAGGGTGGGGAGAAGTGTAGACCTGCCAAGGAATTGTTGGAAGCTCTGCTACTCCCTTGGTTTCGGACACTGCGTCTTCTTTCCTGCCCCCGACTCGGCTCCCGCAGTTGGCACCTTCCCCTTCAGGAGGGGGGGGAGGAGGGTTTCGAGGTCCTTCTCTTCGCCCGATCCGTCGAGCGTAGAGGAGGGCGCTCGTTACCTGACGTTCATTTGTATTTGGGGTCTTCCGTTCGCTCGGGGTGGACTCGCCCCCCACCCCCTCTGCGCGCGCACGAGGGGGAACCCCTCCTAACTTCCGACTGTTGCTTCCTCAGGGCTCCTGCTGCGGGGGACGACCTTGGCCAGGTGTGGATGTCGCTGGGACTCCAAGGCACGCCGAGCGTTCAGGGGCTGCGCCGGTCACCCATGGAGCGGTGACCACCACTACACGGTCTCGAATCCAGGGTACGCCGCCTCTCCTCACCTGGTTTACACCCTTCTCGTGATGTCTGTGACGCCAACGGCCGCCGTGCAGGGCCTGAAAGCTGCAGTGCCGAGGAGGGGCGTGCCTCCCCCTCCGGGTTCTTCATGCTGCCAGCCCCGGTCTTCCGTTGCCCGAAGAGCTCGCCCCTGGATCTGCCGCTGGCTGCTGCCCCGTCTCCTGGAGTACCTGCCCTGTCTGCCGTACCTGCCGCTGCTGCTGTTCTCGCACCTGCTGATGTCGTTCCAGCCCGTGGTGTTACTGCCCGAGACGCTGGTCCTTCCGGACAGGTGCAGCCAGGTCCTGTTGCTTCGGCAACAGCAGCCCCGGCTCCATCCTGGATGGAGGACTTGACGTCTGTCCTGAGGGAGCTGACGAAGAAGAAGAAGAAGAAGAAGAAGGAGGAGGTAACGTCGTCGTCGTCGTCTTCTTCGTCGCCTGCTGCCGCCTCTTCCCCTTCAACTCCCAAGGCTTCAAGCCGAGGAAGAAGAAGGCTGCCTCCTTCCCCCCCAAGAAGGCTCCTTCGGGAACTTCTAAAGGCCCGTCTCATTCCGTTGGGACGGGGGGTCCTTCTGCTGGTCCTCCTGCTCCTTCGGGAGCGGGGCCCGTCTCTCCTTCCGCAAGGAAGAAGAAGACAGGGACCAGAGGAGTACCGGCTAACACCGGTACTTCCTCACCTGGTGTAGGGGCGCTGCCGCTACACCAGGTTCCGGCTCTGCCTCTTGTTCGCGAGAGGTACCGAGTGTACGGGCACCTGCGGGCAACCGTGCAGCCAAGGCCTGGACGTCCGAGTTCTCTCAGCGCCAGGACCAAGGAGCCGCTCAGGTGACACGCTAGACCAGCGATCGCTCTCGTAGCGACCAGCTGGTTACCAGGGTTGCGGTGATAGACCTAGACTGATCACGGGCAGAGGCTGGTGAGAGTTCCCCTCGATCGCAGGAACCAGCCTCGGCTGGTTCCAGCGGTTCGACGCGCCGTGAGAATGGGCACCGGTTCCATCACAACTGTGGTCTCTGCAGGTCCCCTGACCACCGCTGTTCTCGGTCCAGCTGCTCGCTCCAGGGGAGCGGCACGACCAGGCCTGCAACTCGATCGCTACCGCGGGTTGGCGATCGCCTGCAGCCCCCCAAGCACACCGGTTCTGCCGGTGAGCGAGGGGGGAGCGTCAGGTCTTCCTCTCCTGTTCCTCCAACTTCCTTCAACTTCCTTGGGTTACACCGGGAAGGGCGAGGTAACAAGGAGTGATCGTGAGGGGTGCGCCCCCCCACGATCCCGCCACAACGCCCTACGTGCCAGGCACGGTCCTCGGATCGACCAGGTCGTATGTGCAAGTGGCAGGAGGAGACCGGGAGGGGTCTGCCGCTGTTCCTCCCTCTGAAGGAGGAGGGTCTCGGGAATCGCTCTTGCTGGAAGGGCTTGATGGTCCAACTCCTCAAGATGCGGTCACTCCTGAGATCCAGAGGAATTTTGCTGAGGTCATTGTGCAGATTCATCAGCACAACGACCTTGGGGAGATCGCTGTCGGGACCGTCGCCGCTGCTCTCGGTCTAGCCGCTCTCCCCAGGAGAGCCGCACGACCAGGCCTGCGGCTCGATCGCCAGTGATCTCCTGAAGGCAGGAAAACCGCTGGTCCAGACCAGCAGCTGGCCCAGACCAGCAACTCGACCATCAGGTTGACGATTGCCAACCGCTGGTCCAGACCAGCAACTCGACCATCACCGTGGTTGATGATCGTCACAGTCCTCCCAGCCTACCGGTTCTGCTGGTAGGCAGGGGAGGAGCTCTCATAACAGCTCCCCTGACAGAAGACCGATGCTCCGTTCCTTGGTCCAGCTTTTCTCCACAAGAAGCCGCTGGTCTAGACCTGCAGCTCAATCGCCACCGTTGGCTGGGGATCGCCTGCAGTCCTCCCAGTCTACTAGCATGCTAGTAGGAAGGGTAGGAGCATCAGGTCTCCCTCACCTGTCCCTTCAACCTCCTTAGACTACACCGGGAGGAACGAGGCAAGCAGGAGTGACCGTGAGGGTGGGGGGCGGGGGGGGCAAGGACGAATGACGCTTCCCAGACTCTTGGAGGGACCATCACCGCTGTTCACGTGACGGTCCGTCTGGACCACGCACTCAAGAGAACAGGGCGCGCTCCCCCTTCGGTCCTCTTGAGAGGTTTCGGCCTCGACGAGGACTGGGACGCGTCGGAGGACGGTATCGGCTCTCTCCTGTCAGGTGCTCGATCAGCCCCACCCAGACGCCGTTCACGGTGGCGGCAGACGCTTAACCTACAGTACGAGTTTGTAACCCTCCTCGGGAAAACATTTTCTCCTGACGATACGTTTTCCCAGACTCTGAGAGGCCATCGCCGCAAGGTGATGGCTGCTCGTACTCACTTCTCCAACTGCAAGTTCCGCTGGGAAGGCAAGCGAGTAGCCAATTCCTCCCCCATTCCCTCTCTCCCTACGGCTACGAGGGAAAGGGGAGGGATCCTGCAGAGCGTTCTCTGTAGGATTCCACGTTGGGGACTGCGTTCCTGGAGGGGGGGACCTTCGGGTCCTACCGGATGTAAGTCCTACCGGATGTAAGTCCTTGATTTCTACGGGAATCGGGAGGACCACCAACCGATGATCGTCTGATGAATTCGGTGGGGGTTTCGCCGAGCGCTTAGAATTCTTCGGAATTTCTAGCACTCTCAGTGGTCTGGTTTTTTACGATCTGCAAACACTAGGGCGAAACCACGGTCCAGAGTGGGCTAGACGAGAATCCCTGATAATTGTTACTACGATTATCGGGAATCTCGCCGAATGCTCGAATTCCTGGAATTTCTAGCACTCGGAAGAAGCACTGCTGCTGAAGGAAGAATATCTCACAGTAGGCGTCTAACCCTGGGATAGAGAAGAACGGACGGGGACATCCAATTTGGCTTGAACTATCGTCTTCGGTATTCTGTTATCACCATTGAAGCTTTCCTTCGGGGAAGACTTCTCCTTCACTCTCTTGATTAGAGAATGAAGGGTGTCGGCTTCCAATCCTTATTCTCATTCCTCGAATGGAAAAGAATTTAGGATGGAGGTCTTTGTATAGGAACCTACAAATATACTACGTATATTACCCTCGCGACATGATTCTGTTAATCAGTTGAATTGTCCGGGGTGTAGGCACATACCGTAGTTAACTCTACGGATTGTGACTGAGACGAATAGTATCTTAATTGAACTGCAACTTGGGACTGCCTGCAACCTCCCAGGAGTTACCAGTTTCGATTTTGAGATACTTATGGTATTGTTACAACACCACCACCACAGCTTTTGTATTTACCGATATCCGTTTCGTTTAAATACAATTGCTCAAGCGTATTTTTTTACGCTCAGTGGTTCTAGCCGAACGCATTCCTTCTTGGAATGGATTACCTGGCAACTCAGGATGACGAGTGAGCGAGAGCTAACTGTGTATTGAGCTGCCTGAAGCAGCCCAGTACCAGCTGGCTCTCCGAGATGAATGGTCGGTTTATGTCTCTCTCCTCTACAATGATTGACTACCGAACCGTATCTCTGCCCGACAATCACAGACTTAGGTCTCTGATTGACTGGGATTCTCGCATACATGAATGACCGTCTCTAATGCATCGCCTTGGACATTGCGAGTATTTTCAGACAGAGATATCTCAATAGACTCTATCATCTTTCTGTTTACCGCGCAGTAACAGAAGTCTGTAGCCTAGTCTCCCGCTGCATCGCACCCCTGCAATAATGCGGAATGATTTCTTCAGACATCTGAGTTTGTCTTCTAAAAATATCTCGTATTTGTAGTTGTGCAATTGTTCATTGTTCACCCCGAATTACAGATGTATTACGGAAGACATCACCTGTTCCCCGCCCTGCCAGCTCTACTTCCAAGTATATTGTCCTCCCTGGATAACCTGAAGAAGATGATGATCAGCCCATGAGAAGCAGTTCTTCAGGCAGTACATCCCTGTGTTTTCATTATTGAAAAGTGCCCCGCTTTCATTGCAACTACGACTTTTCACCGAACAGCAATGAAATAGCAGTTTAGCGTTTTCAGTCCTTTGTAAGCATAGGTTCAGAATCTTGAGAATTACTTCTCTCAGTTCGGCTGTAGGTGGCATTCACCTTCCACCTTCGTCTTCAATGGCACATAGTGTTGTTTCTCCTTAGCTGAGATTCAACTACTATGAGAATTCTGTCTTGCCATCAGGGACCTCGGTCTCTAGAAGGCAATTGACTTTCGCCTGTTGGGCACATGCCTTGAGAGAATCATCACCTCGCCGTCCGGCATCGGTGGCAAACAAATAGACGATTTGTATGGTCTCTCGGCATACCCCTTTAAATGCGAAGGTCACGTGACTTGCTCGGATGCTTGGACAGCTTGCCTCACACAACCGAACGCAGTCAGTCGGCAGCTGTCAAAGCGCCCAAGTCAGTTGCGAGCTACGCTGTGGACTTAGTTCGGTTGTTCCAGATCAATCATTACTTCGTCCTACTAGCTTGTCCCAGTACCCATACCATCGACACCCACCATGGAGTGTCGGTATCCTATCCACTACGGAGACAGAGAAACTTTGCCGCAGGGGGATACGAGACCGCGAGAGGCTTCGCTGCAATGGGATTTGAGAATGCGAGACACTTCGCTGCAGACAGATAGACCAGTATGGGTACTGGACATCACCGAAGATTATGTCGAGAAGAGGGATAGGTCATAGCAACTATTCCCTTCTTTTCCTCTGAGGGAACTGCATGGCTTTTCCTGCAAAGCCAAGCATCCAGGGGATGGGGATCTGCGACGCTCTATTTCTTACCGAATTTCGTAGCGAAGACTCAGAATCCTTCGGTCCCTGCCGATCAGTTCGAGTCCTTCACAATCCCCTCCCTAATGGACTTCACCGCCTTCGATGCGAAGGAGATGCTGCTTTGTCCTGTGAGGGTGCGACGGCGCTATCTGAAGAAAACTCGACACCTCAGGTCTGAGTGTTGACACCTCTTCGTTAGCACCGGGATGACCAATTAGTTACAGGAACACACTTTCTTTCTGGCTGGATGAGGTGATCAGGAGGGCGTACAAAGCTGATGGTAGCGACGACATCCGTACCCTTCGTCCGAGAGCCCACGAAGTCAGAGACATTGGTCCTTCCTTCGCGTTCCGCAAGAACTTCTCCGTGGCGCAGGTACTGAAGGCAGGGGTCTGGTCCAACCAGACCACATGCACCTCCTTCTACCTTCAGGTCCTTGGACACTTGTTCCTTAGGACCCGTGGTGGCTGCTCAACACGTTGTGTAGCTTACCCAGCACCCGAGCGGACCGAACATCATCGCTTCCTGGTGTGACTGCATGATTGAGAAGGTGACTGCCCTTCTCTTCCCCATCTTTTTCTCTCCCTCTACCTGTGGGCAGAGGGACGCGGTAGTCACTACGCAGGATCAGGAGGCGATGCAGGTAAGCTACTCGACCGAGCCCCATCCTACCCCTTTCATTAGAGATAGGAGCGATTATCCACCACTTCCCCCAACAAGGGGGGGGAAGTGGAAGCCAACAAGAGACATCCCATGACTTCATATTGCCTCTTGCAATAGGAAAAAGTTCTTGTTTGCTAGTTTTAAGAGGTATGCTTGCCTCCCTCTTATTACTGGGTCCAGAGGTCTGACCATTGATCCTGCGGTACATACCCTGATCAATTGGGCAGAGGCTAGGATACCTCCCTCGCTCTTAAGACCAGGGAGGCAATCCAAGGTTGGGCGAACACCAGTCTGTTCTCAAAAGACTCGGATTCCTCCCACCGAGAAGTAAGTCTTCCTATTGTAAAAGGACCGATGGTTTGTATAACGTACCGGAACAAATGGCAATTTGTCGAAAATTGCATTTTTCTTAACTATACAAACCTGAGGTCCTTTACATATAGTCCCACCTCATGCCACTCCTCACTCTGCGTCTTTTCCTGGGCGTAAAGCAAAAGTGATTCTTCACCTCCCAGTTGCGCTGCACGCGCACTGTCGGACAAGCAGTTAACTACCGAACTCCCTTGTTCGAAGCTTATGACCGTTCCAGCTGCTGCTAGTTACCTTCCTATTGTAAAAGGACCTCAGGTTTGTATAGTTAGGAAAAATGCAATTTTCGACAAATTGCCATTTCATGAACAAGCCACAACAAAAGAATTAATGAAAATCACTACTCTACAACAAGGCTGTCTCACTCTTGCATTTGCCTTCTGTCAAAATTATCAGTTTTCTTATTTGTCTTGCCATCATTAGCTGCCATGTCTAGATGTCATTTGAATGCCACATCATTCATTGTTAGTTACTTTGTGAAGACAGTAACACTGCTTATCCCTTTTTTCTTAATTCGCACTTTGCGCATATCCCCCTTTTTCTGTCTTCACACTGAATTGCAACACTATCTTTGCATTGTGAAAGTTTGTTTCTCATCAACAGGGTTCTTTTGAAAGTTTGAACAATATTTCAAGAGCTAAATGTCCACTGCACAGTCAGGTAATTTTGTACAAGAATGATCTGAGTAGCAGACTGGCTGTGAGAAGAGACAAGTTTGATCCAGCATTGGCAGTTAACTAGATTAAAATAATATGCAAATAAAATCTGCCACCTTATCAGCAGATTTTGACAATCCCAAAATCATTCAGCCACCAACAATAGTATTTCTTATGCCTGAGAATCCAGAAAACACTTTTTAAAAAAATGTTAAAATGTGCATTTTTACTTGTAATACCTCGGATTGAAAATTGAACATTATGTTATTTATGTTTTAAGAATTTAAGAGGCTTACAGCACAACTCCATGGATGGGAACCCTGAACCTCCTTCAGAATATCATCTCGTTGGTTAGTTAAATAATGGTTTTTTTATTTCTAATAAACTAATTTTATTTTTCAGGTGTCACCGGGAGTCCAGTTCCTTCCAAGTTTTGTGACCCTATTTTTGTTGCTCCACCTCCCAAGACACAGAGGTTGCTTCATTCAGAGGCATACATCAAGTAAGATTTTGTCCTTTTTAATTTGTTCTGTATTTAGACAGGTCTTAGAGACTTTCTCGAAGGAGTCTCACGTTTCTTCAGTAGTGATTCGAATACTAGACAAAATTTTCAAGTGCTAGAAAACGGTTGCGCTAAGAAGTCTTTGTTTGGTTACCACTTAGTTTGTAAAGATTTTTTTAATTAGCTAATTACATTATTAATTTTATCCTTGTCTGCAGATTTATTGAAAATTTAGTAATTATTTGGACTAAAGTATGTCTAGCTAATTAAATTATTAATTTTATCCTTGTCCCCAGATATATTGAAAATTTGGATAAACCATTCATCAGCAACTGGGAGAAGCATTTGATGGCTTCGCAAGACAGCACAGTTGTGAATGATTCTGGTCGTCTACCTGCCCAGTGGTTAGCTAATGGACCAGGAACCCATGGTACTGTTGTAACTGCTCTTTGGGCATTAAGAGAATATATGATGAAGGATTCCTTAGGGATCGCCAAGATTTTGTGACCCGACACGAAGCAAGTGGAGACGACAAAAGAGGATACGTGTAAAAGTGTGGTACAAAGCCAAGCTGTAACCTCCAATGTTCTTCCAACTGGCTTCTCATACAGTGTTGCTACGTCTGTTAGCGAGTTGGGCTAGGCTATGGTTTGCCCTTGTGAGGCCCACTTCAACTGATTTCTTTGGAAAGTGGTGATGTAGCAAGTTGGAATGAAAGCAGTGGGATGAAGAAAAAGTAAAAAAAAAAAAAATATATAGTATATGTATTAATGCATATATACTATATGGTATACAGACTTGGTACATTTCACAGAACTTTGTGTATCTATGTAAATTGGACTTTAAGAAAGTTTTGGTTAAATTTGTAGATAAAAGTTAGTTGCATCTTTTGCAGAATTGTTATTCCCAAAATAAGACATAGTCTTAAAAAGTTTTATTTGTAGACAGTATATCTTATTTATTGAGATATTACTGAGTGACTGCCAATAGGTGTTATTTATATGCTCTTGTATATTTGAAATTAATTTTTTTATTATTTTTTTTTGTGCTGGTGCACGTCGTACTTTTTATTGAAATTTTTTTAACAGACGTTTGGTAGTGTCATTGGACTGTGTAATGACAGTGGAGCCTGGTAGCATTTACTTAGTATTTAGTGTGAAAGGCTTCCAAGGCCTTTTTGTTACTAGTAAGTCAACTTGTTGCTTCATTCTTATGAATAACAGCCATATAAGCATAAATAACAAGTTAGCATTTATTTTTTCAGCTGTTTAACAGTCTTTGGGACACCATATTCAATCTAACCCAGCATTACTGTATTTAAATCCCGCTGCCTTCATATTGTTACCTCTTTTATTTCTTGTAAAGTCAAGTAGCATCAGAACACAGTAAGTGTTAGACATGGTATTTGAACATACCAGTTTGTATATGATGTAGGACCTGTGCATTGCTGTTGTCAGTGATGAAGTGTATTTTATATAAATCTCATCCATAACAAAAACACATATAATGTATTTGATTGAAGTACAACATTTTTGTCTTGTGCATGCACATATGTTTTTTTGCATTATTTTGAATTGTACAACTGCATCCAATCCCTTATTTACTAAAGCTCCATTTTAATTTGCTACCATGGTTGTCAGATAGATGATGCTCTTCAAATGAAAGGTTTCTTTTAACCTCTATGTATTTTCTCTCCCCTTGGTATGGCATATGTGATAGAATTAACATTTTCTTTTGCCTATGAAAATAAGTCCATTATCTTAAGGTATCAAGAAGTTAGCATCTTGAATGCCCTAGTGATCACTAAATAATTAGCAAACCAGTTAACTTTCAGGTGGTGCAGATATTAACATCAGAAATGTTTTTAGGTTTGAATCTAGAAGGTTTTTTCCTCCAGTATTCTTGGGATAGTGTGTATTGTAATCAAATAGGCAAAACCTCGTACAAATGATGTACCTACTGTATATCCATCAGTGTCATATGCTTATATATTTATGTGACCTTTTGGCATCCAAGTTTTATCCAGTTTTATGAATCTCTCTCTCGGAATATCAGTTAAGTATTTTCTTCAAATTAGCAATAGCTTCAAATTGAAGTTTGGTGAACTAGACTGTGGAATTTCCAATTTTCTTGAAGTTTGATATTTTTATTATTACATCTGCACCATATTTATATTATTTGAAATGAATCTTACCTACTGTTAAGCTTATATCTTCGTGCCGATCAATTTGACAGTTTGGCTAACCTACTAGGATTGTCTCTGTAATTGCCCATTTCACACCAGTCAGTTTTAGAATGTTTGCGGTCTTGTCGTATTTCTTCAAGCTGTGTCCGTGTCCAGATGTGAAAACGCAGTAATAATTTTGGCTTTCTGGCTGATGTTCTCCTGTACAGTATTGTGCTAGTTTTCTGTTTTTGCATTATGTCTTCTACAATCTTGTACATGACAGCCACACATATGTTAGCCTGGCTATTTTTTTTTTTTTTTTTTTTTTTTTTTTTTTTTTTTAATTTTTTTTTTTTTTTGTTTTTGTAAGAAATTAAGGAGTGATCTGATGAGAGGATGAATCATTTTGTGAAGTATCGGAAGATGCAAAAGGTCCTCCTTGGCATGATGGGTTGATTCTTTTCTCTCAATCTGCCCCACTTTCTTATGCTCCCAATGTGGTTCAGGAGAAAAATGATAAGTATTCCTCTGTAGGTTAGAAATATGACCGTATATATTATGGGTGAAAATCACTGTTCCCCTTCCAAGTGATCAACTATTTCAACTGTCAGAGCCTTTGTGTCTGTAGCCTGCCCTCTGGACTTCCATGCATCAATTGGTCTTCTCAGCTGACAGGGAACCGAGGCATATCTCGGGGGCCAAGGGTCCTCTTCGCCACCTCTCAACCGTCTTCTAGCAGTCACATTTACTGGCTCGTGTATCATCCTTTTTTTTGGAGGCGATAGTGATGTGTGTAGACTAGTGGAGTTGTCTAGGGGATTACATTCTGAGATAGTATTACACTTTCTCCAGTAGTTTCTGAGCTGCACATCTATGCTTCCTTTGTTGATTATGTGCCCTGAATCGTTTTCCATTGTGGCCTTAGTTTCCCCCTCTATCACGTTGCGTCGTACTTGTTTCCTTTTGACAAATGTTCTCATCTGTAATAGCGGCTCTTCCTCTCCTACCACTTATTTATCTAGGTTAAGCTACCTTGTACTAGAATGGCCTCGTGCTTCTCAGCAGTTGCCTCTTAAAGTACGTACTATGCAGATGGCTCTGGCTGTTACCCTTGTTTCATGGTGATGTCATGTAAAGTTGAATAGCTCTGTCCTAACATTAACAATGTAGTTTGCCTGCAACTGTTTGTGGAATGAGCGCATACGAACCAACCAACTAGGGCAAATGAGCCAGCATGCTGCTGGCTTAATCTAAAACAGCAACTTGGGCAATATTAGAAGTGTATCACATAAGCTTGTTCTCAGCATGCCACTGCATCAGTTTCCAGCTATATAAAGCTGCTTTGTTCTACATGGATTTCAAGTTCTTGCTCCAAGGAAGCAAAGACCTCTCTAATCAGTCAAGCACTTTGGCCTAATTGTGAGGCAGAAGTACTTTTGAACTCATTATTTCATTCTTAGTATGACCGCCTGATTACAGCAAGAATAACGTGTGTGTGTGTGTGTGTTTGTACACAATGTTAGATAACATATACAAATGTTAAGTCCTGACGGGGCAGCATTTCTTGATGAGGCATCGGAGATTTTAGCCTCACCTTTATAAACATTTCCAAAGTAGAGGGAGGGGTTGGTTCTTATTACAACAGAAGCAGTTGTGCGCATATTTATCCAAGAAAGTGATCCAGCTCAACATTGGTAGCTGTTTTTGACACATCCTACCATTGTCTCCTTAATCCCCAAGTTTTTAAGGCATTAGCCTAAGGTGTCTTGAATCAGAACAGAATAGAATATTCTTTGCAGTATCTTTTGAAGTCTTCCCTCTAGGGTCCTGCCTCTACAACATCTGCATGAAAGTTCCACACAGAATTTCCCAAACTGCTCGCAGTAGCTCAGTAAGTGATCAAAGGTTACTTTTGAAGTGAAAGAATTGTAATGTAATCACATCTGATGTTTTGAACTCTGTTCAAGTAGGCTGTAAGGGTCCCCCAAAGGCCATGTACGTAGCTTTTGTAGTGTCTGGCAAAGCTTCAGGAAGAAGCTTGGGTAGTGATGGTTCTCGAAGAAGGATATCTGGTACATTGTTATTTTTCCCACCCCTTTTGACTTCCCAATTTCCTTCACTCCCCACTCTCTTCACACAAAGTAGTAAGTCATTTGGGAGGGGTAGATCAGGCAATTTTTATGCAACGAGGCCATCAAGTTAATTTTCATCTAGTCACTGAGGCGTTAACCTTCATTTTTTTTTTTAGACCTCCGGGAAGAGGCTGGAGGCCAGTACATGGAACATTCCCAGTCTGCAAGTTTATTCAATTTACTCCCTTTCTGATGGAGTCATTCAGTTTGGTTCTGACAGCCATTCGGAAAGCAGGAGATGATTTCTTTTGGCACGTAGGGGACATACTTCCATGTACCAGTACATCCTCAGTCAAAGAAGTACTATCTATACTTTGTCTTCTGAGGGAAGGTGTTCCAATTCCAAGCTGTTTTGGTCCGAGTACAGCACCACGAGTGTTTACCTGTGTTGGCACCTTTAGCAGGAAGGAGTCTCTGCTTGATAGAGTTATCAGTGCCTCAGCGGCGTTGTTGGTATGGTATTAGCTTCCCACCTCGGTGGTCGCAGGTTCGATTCTCTGACATTCCGTTGAGGAGCGAGAGATGTGTATTTCTGGTGATAGAAGTTCACTCTCGACGTGGTTCGGAAGTCACGTAAAGCCATTGGTCCCCGTTGCTGAATAACCACAGGTTCCATGCAATGTAAAAGCACCATACAAACAAACAAACAAAAACAAGATAGAGTTATCTTATATTTGGACAACTGGTTAGTTTTCACCAATTTGCTTCAGACAATCTTGAGAGAGAAGGATTATCCTCTATACCCCTAGGGTTGGGCATTTTGTTCAAGGTCGACAGATCTATGCTTTTCCAATCATCAATTGTTTACCTGGTGACAAAGATCAACTTTCTCTTTTCATGGTTTTGCCAACAGAGAGATGGTTAGACAATTTTCTACCACTTTTGATAGAATATTAATGGGTCTGCATCTAGACATCAAGAATCCAGACCTTACTTTGCACCCATATGACTCGGAGGCTGATTGAGGGGCCATTCCAAGAAACTCTTGATGTCGGGGAGTTAGACTGTAAGAAAAGCAACTTTATAAACAACCTACAACTTTTGGCATTTTGGAATGGTCTTAAGCAAATGTAACAACAAACAACCAGTCAGAGACAATACATTCACAGTCTGTGCCAACAATTTAATCTTACAATTCTTACACAAGAAGGCAAGGAGACAAATCGAGAGATCTGTTCAGGCTAGCTTAGAAACTTCCTTCTTTGGACAGAGTCCTAGAGCATCATTCATTTACCTCATTTTGTCCTAGGGAGAAAGAATGTTATTGAAGACAAACTTGGCAGGAAAAGTCATGGTCTTCTGTCAGAATGGTCTCTTCTGCAACTGCCCAAAACACGCCAAATGCAACACTTCTAGTTTACTACCCTCCATGCCAGGATCCCCAGGCAGGGGCAGGTTGATGCCTCTCTTCAAGAGTGATTGAATGTAGACAACCCTTAACACTTTCGTTGTTTATTGTTTTGAGGAAGTACTCGGTAAGTTGTGACCTTTGCAGAACACAAGGATAATTTTGATGGCTCCTTTGTGGCCCCAAAGGGAGTGGTTTCCCGATCTTCCTTTCCTGGTATTAGATGTTCCATGCCTTCGTCCATTCAGGAATCAAGCCTTCATCCATTCAGACAGACTTATGAATGTTATGCAAAGATCCCTTTAAACCTCCACATGCTTCATCTGAACACTTGGAGATTGTCAACTGTCTAATACAAGCTAGAAGCTTCTCTAGAGTGGCCAGGGAAGCAATCCACAAGTTTAGACGGCCCTCTATTAACCTCTATTATTAGACTGTGGCCAGTTTATTGATCTTGGTGCTTGTCATGAGGGATATCCAACAACTGTACCACTATAGATATGCTGATGAAGTTCTTCCAAATTCTCAGATACGAAAAGCAGTTTTCTGTCCCAGCAGTCAAAAACTGTTGCTTTATGGCGTCTTCAGTTCTGCGTGATGCTAACTGGGATATCACTCACAGTTTAAATTTGAAACAGGTTTTCAATCATTTGGGGTGGAAATTTCATATCTCCTTAGCTGAAGGTGGTAGTCTTTGGTTTGGACTGTCGGTTATGGGATTTCACGAGTGCTCTACAAGATAGGCCTTTTCCCCTGTAGGGATCCTTTGACTAGTCTAGTTACAGGGGCCTCACACCCTTCTGTGGATCCAATATCTGGTGACAGTACTTACCAGTAAGGATCATGCAATAGGCAAGAAAGTTTAGAGGCATTTCCCCTCATCAAAAAGCTTTAAGTTTTCTTGGCTGAACAGGTGTTTCTCTGGCTGCACTAACCCACCATCCTCATTCAGTATAGTATGTAGTCAGCAAACTTTAACAATAGGTAAGATGCATTCCAATTAATTAAATTTTTTTTTTATGAAATTAATTATTTGGATACTTATCTACCTTAAAGTAGAAATCCACCCAGCCTCCCCACATCTTGGTGGGTGGTCAGGTAGAATTCTGGTGGGAAACAAGCGACTACAGAGACAGTCGTAGCATGTTAGCCAAGCATTATTTAGTTTATTTTGATAGCCCGATCGTAACTAATGGCACGAAAATATAGGTTATGCAAACATCATTAAATTTTCATATTGCAAGGTAACTTGTCCATTATGAAATTCGTGTGATGAACACTGTAAAATGTTTTAAAAATTTCATGGATGTTTTGGCTTCCCTTTTCATGTTTTCCATGGTAGAAAGTAGCCATTCTTTTCCTTTTCCCCAAAAGTAGAATTTTTCCCCTTACATTAAAAAAATAGTTTACATGACCTATGAGAGCAGATAAAATTTTGCCTTAAAATTTGTTTTATTCAGTTTTGTATTGCAACCAGTTAGATCCACTTGATAAGTCACCTCAGATTCATTTTTATGGCCAAAGTTAAAGAAAAGCACAAGGTGGACTGAATACCTAAAACATATTCTCGATTTATTGAGACTAATTTTGAAAGTTGCCAAGAATGTGCTGTAATATTTCCTTTGTTGTGTGTTGGTACATGTGGACAATTGTATATCGTCCAGGCTGAAAATTAATGGAAAGTACAGAACATTTTGTGTTGACTTTATGAAGTCACTTTTGAATTACGTACCTTCTCCTCAGTAGATGGTAGGCTAGATTCAGTTTTAAGAAATCAAAGATTTCTTTACCATGCTGAAACATTCAGTATTTTCTAGCATAAAATATTTAGTCATTGAAACTAGTCTCATGTCAGCAACAAGTAATTCTTAAGTAATTTCTGTAGAAGCTTGTGGGAGAAAGTATGATTAGGATATAAGGCCTAGAGGAAAATTTTGATTAGGATACAAGGCCTGAGAGTTGTCAGTTTGAGGTATGCTAATGAAGCGGTTGGTATTGAGTCAGTAATTAATGACTGATAAAAAATATGCCATGTTCATCAGTTTAGACCACAGTATTGTCAAAAAACCTAGTTATATTTTACAGCAAATAATTTTAATATTAATTGCCTAGAAATTATGTTATGGAGATTCAAGCTACTTCTAACCTGTCTTCAGAAAAGAAGAAATTGACAGTTAACACTCGTTTTTGTATTCTATATGTGCAATACAAGTACATAATGTCAACCAGACTCCGAGTGCATTCCTTCATATTTGCCGCCCCTGGTATAAAAGCCAAAAATTCTTTGTATTCTGGGATTTGATGTCCCTCGTTTAGTCGTTTACGTAGTGAACGTTTCACTATTTCCTAAAACAGTAATTATGCTTGATATATTTTTATTAGGTCAAAAGTTATGGTTATATACTCTAGGTCCTATTTGGCATTATGGTTTTTGATATTACTATTATACTCGTTAGTATTGATCACTACTTTTGTATTTATACTTTGTATTGTTTGTTTGTTATTGGCCTTCAGATTCATTCTCTACATTTTCAATTGTACTTGTTCACAACAATGTCACTCCTGATGGTTATTTGACTAATATAGTTTTTCTCTGCATTCACCCAATCTCTGGGCACAAACCTTCTAATGCCACCAGCTCCCAAGTTAGTGTTACGCCTGAAAGAGGGCTTGGCCTCCTTGTGTCATAGCTGGAGATGGGCTGAGTAAGGATTCACATTTCAGGGAGTTGGAATCGAGAGAGGTATTCTGTATGTGAAACATTTGGGTAATTTTAATACAAGATATATTTTGCCTTGTATTGCAAAGTATGAATATATTGTAGTCAAGGCTGAGATGGTTAGAATTTTTAATATTTTAAATTTTGTCACTGAGAATGCTGAATTATTTTGTAAAGGAAAAAATCAATTTTGAAATTAAGTGTGCTAGACATGAAAAATAGTTTTAAGACAGGAAAAATAGTTTAATTGAATGTGCTGTGGACTGTCACTTCGTAACAGTAATTTTCTTTTTAATGGCATAAGGCTAAGTCAACAGTATTCAGTTGCTAATTGGCTATTTATCTGCAAGAAGAGATAAGAAATTTCTGTCTTTTTACCCAATATACTTAATGCACATGGGAGCCGTTACCTGAAATCTATTTTAAAGAGGCCATTAGTAATCAAGATAATAGAGACATTGCTCTTATTCCAGAATTGTACCTTTGAAATGAAGAGAAATTTCATGATACTCAACAGATACTAATATCTGGTGATGGAGAGTTTTGTATAAAGTTTAGCATTAGTTGCCAAAGCAATTCTTTGTGTTTCATGTGTTGCAGCATCAAAGAGTCACTGTTACAAGATATCCATGCCACTCATGCCAGTCTGCAAGTAATTAAAACCAAATTATCGACTGTGTTTATGTTGTCTTCATTCTTATATTGTAGCTTTCTTTTGAAGAATTGAAAACAAAATTGTATTATATATCTGTTCAGAACATAAAACTTATTTAGCATAAGTAACCTGAGTAGAATTGTAGTAATTTGGCTCATTCAGTCCAGGATTTATTTGGGATACTCCTAAGAGTTCACACACTAATGTTTTTCAAGATGACTCATGAGGATTCAACATTTTGGAAGCAAATCAATTGAGGAAATTTTGCTAGAATCTGAATCACTAAATAAAGATGAACCTTCAGGGCAGCTATGACAAAGTTTTTGGCTCAGTAGTACTTTGGTTAAATTACCTTACAATAATAACCGTATTTACACACCCATGCATTTACATTCACTTTTATTATAAAGTGGTCTAATAATGCCACTAATTCTCGAGACTTGCAAGTCCCTTGTAGCACCTAGGTTATTTGAAAAATAAGAGTTTAGAAAGCAATATGCAGCTGTCATTCCAGATAACTTTTGAACAGCTTTAAAATTTTATGTTAAGTCTTGGAAGTCAAGCAATTTTTGTAGTATGGATGGAAAAAGCTAGAGGTAGCATACAAAACTACAATGAGCATTATTCTGCCTACCTTTCAGGAACTCTGGCTTATTGTTTTTTGTTTCCAGTTATGGTTTGTTGTTTTGTTTTGTGTTTCCAGTTATCAGGGATTATCATGTTCATTTTATATTAATCTAAGTAACACTATTGTTAAGGACAGATGTCCCAGTCTTCACTGGATTCATGAAGGTCAGCATATGGTCCAGTTAAGGTTTTATGTTTTGTTCCCGCTGTATATTTTGCTCAGGTTTTTTTCAGTTAAGTTGTCACTCACTAAAACAAGAACCTTACTATAAGGGTTTGCATTTTAAAATTTCTGATGTGTTGTTTTCAGCATATTCGCTAACTAAAAGGGTGTTAAGGATATAATTTAGATGGAGATATATATAGTTGTTGTCAGTACAAGAAAGGTAATGAAAGTGAAACATTACTATAAAGTAATTTTTGAGGTTGTAAGTGTAAGGCGTTACGAAGCGCATACATGCATGATTGACTTGCATTGAAGTTTACAGATTTGCCCAATGAATACCTATAAGTGTAATGTTAAGTTGAGGAGAGCCTAAATTGCTCCATTTTTAACTTTCAATGTTTATTCCATGTGGCTATTTCCTTCCTTGTTTTCAAGTTTGGAATCTTCAAAATTGCAATTATTTACAGAATTTTTTAATTGCTACACTTGTTGGTAAAAAAATTGGGAAGAATTAACTGTATTGTTTCAATAGCCCAGACAAAATTTTGTTTTTCATTGCAATTCATGGAGTTCGGAGAATACAAGTTTCCACAATAAATCACATGGGATTCACCAGTTATAAAACTAATGGGATAACTGTGCCACTTAGTTTTCAGAAACTTGTAGCTGGATATTGGATGTACATTGGTTTTTAATTTTTTCCCCACATCGGTTAGCACAGTTGGTGTACAGTGGTATTTATAATTAGGCATATCTTGTAATATAATGGCAGTGTTTTGTAAAGTTTTCATACATTGTTGGTATTAGGTATGTATTTAAAATTTGCACTCCCCACTACTTGGCTAAGACAGCGTACAAAACAGTTTTTAAGTGTTAAGTGCAACATAGAAGCATAGAGATTCAGGTAGCATTAAAGCTGGTCAAGTGAAGATCGGTATGTCATCAAGGCATTTTTTTTTTGTGAAATTAAGATGTACAAGTGAACATTACTGCACTGAAGCCAGGTCTTGTGGTTTAATGAAATTTAAGTGAAAATTGAACATTCCCCCTCCTCAGAGTATTTTTCTTCAAATGTATGGGATACTCTTCTTCACTTGGACTTCCTTTAGAAGGTGGTAGGCAGGCCTTTGATGCCATATTAATTGTACAGTATTTGTCATAGCCTTCAGTTAATTTTAATATATACTGCATGTGTTGGTGTTAAGTATTAGACATAACAAGCTTATTTGGAAATGCGATCTTTGGAAGGGAAGGCAACGGTTCACTCTTTCTGGACTGTCTCTACAGTTTTGGGAGTTTGCAGTCCATTTGGCTTCCTCTAAAGGAGAGGGGTAGTAAGAAATGTAGTACTGTATATGGAGAGAGAGAGAGAGAAGGGCATGATAGAATCTCAGGAAGCTTGAAGTTTTTTTTTTGTTTTATGGTTTTTACCAACACTGCTATCAAAAGTATTAATGTTTGAGTATAAATCTTTCATCATCTGTTATTCTGCGCAAATAAAAGTTTTAACAGTTTTCATTGTCTGCAAAATCATACTCTTTTTGAGCTTAAGTATTTTTCTTTACATTGTATGTACATTTCTTTTATCAAACTGGATCCGTAAATGTGTACAGTACTGATGTTCATCACGCAAAATGGCTAGTGCCTTTGTTTGCTCATCTTAACAAACACCATCTGAGTTAAGCATAGTTTGAAAGGTCTTTTTCAACTAATATAGTGTACAATGGTTTTTATGACAATTAGTTTTAATTTTTGGACAAATTTTTTCATTTAGGTAAACAGTTGAAAAACTTGAAATAAATGTTTTTGAATTGGACATAAAAGTTTTAATGACCTGCCTATCTACCTATTGATTTTATTTGCACAAGTGTTACGTTTTGATAGGACCTTTTTGCCAAAGGAAAACCTGATTCCAATAAGTTGAATGAGTTGGTGGTCGCCCCCATAACGCCCCCCCCCCCCACTAACCTACAGCTAATTAACTACAATGTTAACAGGCTTCTACAACTATACTAATCTTTGCTTTAGTTATCCATGCAAAAGGTTAAGGAAAAATGCTAACACGTTGCAGTCTGAGTATTCCCCTTTCCTAATTCCTAAATTTATGACACACTATAAATTTAAGTATCTAAAGTTATTTTTTTAATATGTAATAACTAGTTTGGAGTTTCCTTGGCAGAATAAAGGGCTGTAGAGCAATTTTTTAACCCTTGCTTAGTTCGTTGGATGGTTAACATTATTTTTGTAATTGATGTCTACTATTAAAATAATGAATTATTATTCAGTGGTGATATTCCTTTCATGATTTCCTTGCAAGTTAGCAGAGTAGGACCTCGGTTGTCGTAGTGCTGTTAAAAATACAGCTCGAAGACTTCTCCTGATGTGAGGTGAGAAGCGTGATAGGCTTAGAGTCCTTGACTTAATGGTGATTGTACACTAAGCAACATTGCTATATAAGCATCATACTTCCACCGCTTCTGTCAGCAGGATATCACACACTCCTTCCTGTAGCTCTGTGACCACACCGGTCAAGTCAAAAGTATCTTCTTCTGATCAGGTTTCCTTCTTGGCCTTGCCGTCTCCTATTTTCATGAGTCATCGGCAAAAGCCTTTTTCCAATCTTGATTCCTACCGTGTACAAACTTGAGGAATTTTCTGTGATGGATGTTTCTCTCTCACTCTTATCTTTCGTGATGTTTACCAGGTCACCATCAGGAGGGACATATCAGTTATGTCATAATTATGCAACATGGTGAAATTTGCTAGTAATATTGTAAGCAACGTAAAACTCCCCAAAATACCTTGATCCATTTTTTGAGGTCAAAGTGGACATTTTTTAGGCTGGGTATAATGCAGTATGTCGGAGAGCTATCATGAATATAAATTCAAAATTTTAATATGTTCCAATGTAACTGGGAAGCAATGTAAATTTACCGAAACACCAAGTAGTTTTATGGGGTAAAAGTATACTTTCCCCTCAAATTATTATACATATTTAGAAGTCTGTCTGTATAGTTGGCAAAGGTTAATTGATAATCCACACACAAGTCTTATAAAACAATCTCAGAAGTCCATGGGACAATCTCAAGTCTTGAATATCATGGGCTAGACTGCGCAGAAACTCATTTAAGAGAGAAAAACTCAGAACACGACACAACAGTGACAAAAGTATAGTATTGCCTTATGGTAAACATTCAGAATTACCTATACTGGTTTTCTCTTTTACGATCCACCATTACGGCAAGAAAGAATAGCTCAGCTGTCACTTTGGAAATGATCCAGAATATTGTTTTCTCTTTTGCGATCCACCATTACGGCAAGAAAGAATAGCTCAGCTGTCACTTTGGAAATGATCCAGAATATTCAGTCTTTGTCCACTTGAAAACTGAACACAGGTTTCATGGGAGTACCCGACTGTTTCTTTAACTACCATGTCCTTTGTTTCCTCCTTACTTATCTCGACAATGTTCACCAACAGACAATGCAAAACCTTCAAGTCAATATTAAAACTTTTTTTTCCTTTTGTCACATCACTGCAGGAAGATACACAAAACAAAAATTGACATTCTATCAGTCAACAGTCCTTGTTTGAGGGACCAACACGAGCTTATAAGCCATTAGTATAGCGAAAGTCCACAGATCTCCTCTAGAAACATAAAGCTCACATCTCCCCTTCACATAACGCGACAACTTCACATTATCTATCTATGTACTTTGCCTGTCGCATGAAGGTGCAAGTAAATGAAATGCGGCGAGGCGATACCGTAGAGTTTCCAAGATTCTGGCTTTGTTCTTACACGCAGGGCCAACGCTGGCCCATTGAACTTGTCACTTCAGTCACTTGCATATAAATTGATATGAATGAATGACCACCATATTTATCACTTGTATATATCATTAGCACAATTACGGACTGATGAATGCTGGCATGAAGACATCTTAATCTTGAACAACAACAAACACTATTGACCTCATTATCTCTGTTAAAGTAATTTTCAACATATCTCGCACCAATATAAAATAACTTGCACTCAACTACACACTCTTTTTACGTTACTCACCGCCTTTTGGACGATGCTTGGCTTCAAAATGTCCGATAATTCTAGGAGAAACTCGAACAGCACACAATAAACATGGTGGAACTCTCGACAGTCACTTCCGTCTTGATGACGTCACTGTTTTACTACGAGCTTCATAGTCCATGAAATGGTTGCCATATACTAACAAACTTTCACGTCTTTAACCATTATTTATAAACGCGTACATAATTCTTTGGAGTATGCATACTGTCTAATGTCTAAAAATACATTCTGTAGATGTAGATATATATGAAATGAAAAATGCTCTCTAGGTCCTTATTATTCGTTATTTCTCTTCACCAATGAGTTACCTACTTTGGTTTTAAAATTATTAGTTCTTTTCCAATGAGTCTGTAGTATTGATTAAAACTATCTTAAATTATTAATAAAAAAATATAAGCAATATAGGTTTTTTCTCCAGTAACTTCATATCGTAAGATGGAACGTATGGGATAGTTTTAAACAATGGACGAAAAATATTAATGCTAAGCATTTGTTATTTATTATTTTTTTCTTTTTTGTTAAAACTAATATTTACCCAATTGATTAAAACTGAGGATGGTAGCCTAAAACCAAGAGCAGCAAAAGCAATTGATTACCTACGGGATTTGAAAAAAACACAATATACCACGTATGGAAATCAAGTTCATATTTCATTACACCTCCAATGATTGATTGATTCTTCTACATTTTAATAGATACGGACAGACATAAGTAGACTCCCATGAAGTGATGATATTTCTGTCTATTGATAGCTGTTCGAATCACCTTAATTTCGTTTCATTAATTTCCCGTAATATGAATTAAAATGAGGAAGTCATCTGAGAAGATAAAACTCAAAGATAAACAAGTGTTCTAAGCACCCATTATATCAATTTAATAATAAATGCTATCATTTCATCTCTCTCTCTCTCTCTCTCTCTCTCTCTCTCTCTCTCTCTCTCTCTCTCTCTCTCTCTCAAATAAACCCTCACACATATTAATTTTCATATGAAATTTTATTATTAAATCAATTTTTACAAAGTGAAATAAAAAAAAAAATAATTACAAAATTCAGACAGATTTTGACAGCAAACAGCAGCGCATAAACTGGAGGAACCCTAGGAAGTAACCTCTGTTTTGGCGGGAAAATTGCTGCCCTGTCATTGGCTATTGATGACATCATTTACTGCTAGCTGTTACGTCAAGGTATAGTTGTCATTCATCACTAAGTTTCTAACTCTAAACTATCTTTTATTTAAACACGGCTCGTCTTTATGTATATGTCTATTGTTACAAAGTCTTCAATCCTATATAAAACATTTTAATATACGTTTGAAGATAAGAAATTCTGTGCAGGTGCTAAATATTCGTCATTTTCCTTCGTCAGAATTGCCATTTCTTATTTGGAGGAGTGTAAGGGGCGTATCCTTATGCAAGGACTCTGGAGTAATAATAAAAGTCCACGAATCTTTTAAATATAATTAAGTAAATAAAATCTAAAAGGTTCAATTTCTATGTTGTTACCACACTTTAAAAATCTAAGAATAATTATTTTGAGAGATGATCAACAACTAACGGTGCAAAATCAACATTTTTGTAAGAATTACAGTTAATACAAATGGCTACAATGGAGGAAAGTAGCGTCTGCTTAAGTATCGAAAAAAGACTAGTTGGTAACTTTCTTCGCTGAGAAATACAGAAAATACCACTTTTGGAGGCCAAGAGCGTTTGTCTGTACATTAAAAATGAATAAACTTCTTAATCACTACCACGATGCAAGAGCAGATACCCCGAACGAGGACATTTAGCGAGTGTTAAATCTGCTAAATTTAACATAAGCAACACCTGGCAACGACACGAAACCAGCGAGAGTGTAAGGGCTTCCTCGTAGTCCCATTCATAACTGTTGTTGATGACGTCTTCAGATATTATAGTAAATAATAAATAGTAAACAAAAATGTCGTCAAGGAAGCATGAACGTTTATTGTTAGTTGATTTTAAACAACTAAATTCCGTTCTATCTAACTATATTTTGTATTCGTTCCAAATTGTATTGTTTCGTTATATATATATATATATATATATATATATATATATATATATATATATATATAATATATATGTATGTATGTTATATATATATATATAAAATGTTTAATTGCAGAGATAACTTTCACTTGAATGTTTACAGAAAATTACATAGTATCGACGTGAGAGAAAATGAATGGAATGGTTATGGAGACTGGTAGAGTAAATAAATAAATAATGTACATTAAATAAGTTATTTCAAGAGTAAAATTCAAAGAAAAAACGAGAGTCCTTAAAGCATTCATTTATCAGTTTAGCAAGGTGTTCTCTCTCTCTCTCTCTCTCTCTCTCTCTCTCTCTCTCTCTCTCTCTCTCTCTCTCTCTCTCTCTTTCAAAGACTCTTAAACACATACAAAACGAATGATGCCCAGCCATTACATTGGGAGAATATTTCCTCCATTTGTATATCCATATTAAGTTATTTTCAATTATATTCACAAAAACCTCTTATGAAACTCCTATTTACTGAAAATATGAAGAGGAAAAATGAAAAAATAAAAAAAAATTATTTCCCAAAGCGGAGAGGGACATTTTGAAAAATACAGCGAACAGCAACACATAAACTGGAGGATACCTACGAAGTAACCTCTTTTTGGCGGGAAATTTGCTGCCCTATCATTGGCTATCGATGACATCATTACCTACTGCCAGCTGTTACGTCTATAACATCACGAGACAGTTGCCATTCTTCACTAAGTTTCTAACTCTAAATCATCTTTTATTTAAACAGAGCTCGTCCTTATGTATATGTCTATTGTTACAAAATCTTCAGTTCTATATAGAACCTTTTAATAAACGTCTGAAGATAAGAAAATCTGTGTAATTGCTAAATAATCGTTATTGTTCTTCATTAAGATGTTGCCATTTTTTATTTGGAGGAGTGGAGGGGGCGTATTCCTATCCAAGGAGTGAGTAAAAAATAATAAAAGCCTACGAATATTTTTGACAGAATTAAAGAAATAAAACCTAATGGTTATATTTAATATGTTGTTATCACACTTTAAAGCTATCAGAATAATTATTTTAAGAGATGAACAACAATTAACGGCATAAAATCAGCACTTTTGTAAGAATTCGAGTTAATTCAAATGGCTACAATGGAGGTAGGTAGCATCTGCATAAGTAACGAAAAACACTAGTTGGTAACATTTTTGGTCGAGTAATACAGAAAATACTACATTTGAAGGCCAAGATCATGTGTCATTACACTTAGAATGATTAAATTTCTTTAATAACTCCCACGATGCGAGAGCAGATACCCCGATTATGGACATTTAGATGTTAAATCTGATATTTTTACTTGAGCGACATCTGGCAACTATATCAACAGGAACACACAGAGAGTGTAACAGTCCCATTCATAACTATGATTGATGACGTCATCTGATATAGTAACTGAAAAACATTCTCGTTATGGAAGGACGTAATGCGGTTTATGTTTTAACTGCTTTTAATATTTAAATTCCGTTTTGTCTTCGAAGTACAGGAGGAGGTAATAGCAAGATATGAAGACCAGGATTATTGGTGAGTGCACCAGATTACATTTCACATATATATGTATATTTATATGCTGTTATATATTTTTTTTATTCAGTGCATTATTTTATGATATACTTAATGTGATTTATGCTTTCATTATTGGCTTGTGCTTTAATGTGTAATATGTTTTTTTTTAAGAAAATGTTTTATGATTATGGACGCAATTTATTGTGAATTTGCAATTTTGAAAATATTACCAGTAATAAGCATTTTTTATTTTTTATTTTATCTTTCTATTTATTTTTTTCCAAATTTTTAAATAAACAAAACTTATGACGTTTTACAATACGCACAAGTTCTCTCTGTCTGCTCAAGCGAATACGTTTACTTACTTCTATTTTGGGGGATTGGGGACTGTCATACTTGACACATATAATGATGAATTTTAGTACGTATATCATTGCAGCAAAAATTATTGCGATTTCTCTATGAGCAAAGAAATATTAGATATCACAATATAAATCATGGAATAAATACAGAATAAGATAGATGAAACGGAATTTAAATATTAAAAACAGTTAAAACATAAACCGCGTTACATCCTCCTATAACGAGAACGTTTTTCAGTTACTACATCATATGACGTCATCAATCATAGTTATGAATGGGACTGTTACGCTCTCTCTGTGTTTCTGTTGATATAGTTGCCAGATGTCGCTCAAGTAAAAATATCAGATTTAACACCTAAATGTCCATAATCAGGAGTTATTAAAGAAATTGAATCATTCTAAGTGTAATGACACATGATCTTGGCCTTCAAATGTAGTATTTTCTGTAATCCTCAACCAAAAAAAGTTATCAACTAGTGTTTTTCGTTACTTATGCAGACGCTACCTACCTCCATTGTAGCCATTTTAATTAACACGAATTCTTACAAAAATGTTGATTTTACGCCGTTAATTGTTGTTCATATCTCAAAATAATTATTCTGATAGCTTTAAAGTGTGATGACAACATATTAAATATAACCATTAGATTTTATTTCTTTAATTCTGTCAAAAATATTCGTGGGCTTTTATTATTTATTACCCAGACTCCTTGGATAGGAATAGGCCTCCTCCACTCCTCCAAATAAGAAATGGCAACATCTTGATGAAGAAAAACCACGAATAATTAGCACTTACACAGAATATCTTAACTTCAAACGTATGTTAAAAAGTTTCATATAGGACTGTAGACTTTGCAACAATAGACATATACATAAGGACGAGCTCTGTTTAAATAAATGATGATTTAGAGTTAGAAACTTAGTGAAGAATGGCAACTGTCTCGTGACGTTATAGACGTAACAGCTGGCAGTAGGTAATGATGTCATCGATAGCCAATGATGGGGCAGCAAATTTCCCTCCAAAAAGAGGTTACTTCGTAGGTATCCTCCAGTTTATGTGTTGCTGTTCGCTGTTTTTTTCAAAATCCCAGAAATTTGTGAGGTCTCCCTGCTTTAAGAAATATTTTTTTTTGTTTTTCATTTTTCTTCCATTTTATATTTTCAGTAAATAGGAATTTCATAAGAGGTATTTTGTGAATATAATTGAAAAAAAACTTAATATGGATATACAAATGGAGGAAATATTCTCCCAACGTAATGGCTGGGCATCATTCGTTTTGTATGTGTTTAAGAGTCTTTGAAAGAGAGAGAGAGAGAGAGAGAGAGAGAGAGAGAGCGAGAACACCTTGCTAAATTGATAAATGAATGCTTTAAGGACTCTCGTTTTTTCTTTGAATTTTACTCTTGAAATAACTTATTTAATGTACATTATTTATTCATTTACTCTACCAGTCTCCATAACCATTTCATTCATTTTCTCTCACGTCGATACTATGTAATTTTCTGTAAATATTCAAGTGAAAGGTATCTCTGCAATTAAACATTATATATATATATATATATATATATATATATATATATATATATATATATATATATCTATATATATATATATAGATAATATATATATATAATATATATATATACATAACGAAACAATACAATTTGGAACGAATACAAAAGAATACAAAATATAATTAGATAGAACGGAATTTAGTTGTTTAAAATCAACTAACAATAAACGTTCATGCCTCCTTAATGACAACGTTTTTGTTTACTATAATTTACTATAATATCCGAAGACGTCATCAACCACAGTTATGAATGGGACTACGAGGAAGTCTTACACTCTCGCTGGTTTCCTGTTGATATAGTTGCCAGGTGTTGCTTATGTCAATATCACAGATTAACACTTGCTAAACGTCCTCGTTCGGAGTATCTGCTCTTGCATCGTGGTAGTTATTAAGAAATTTAATCAGTTTTAATGCACAGACATATGCTCTTAGCCTCCAAAAGTGGTATTTTCTGCATTTCTCAGCGAAGAAAGTAACCAACTAGACATTTTTTTATACTTAAGCAGACGATACCTACCTCCACTGTAGTCATTTATATTAACTCTAATCTTACAAAAATGTTGGTTTTAGGCCGTTGCTGGTTTTTCATCTCTCAGAATAATGGTTCTTAGAGTTTTAAAGAGTGGTAACAAGATCAAACTATTAGGTTTTATTTCTTTACTTTTATTTAAAAGATTTGTGGACTTTTATTATTTACTCCAGAGTCCTTGGATAGGGATACGCCCCCTACACTCCTCCAAATAAGAAATGGCAACTCTGACGAAGAAAAATGACGAATATTTAGCACTTACACAGAATTTCTTATCTCCAAACGTATATTAAAATGTTTTATATAGAATTGAAGACTTTGAACAATAGACATATACATAAAGACGAGCTGTGATAAAATAAAAGATAGTTTAGAGTTAGAAACTTAGTGATGAATGACGTAACAGCTAGCAGTAAATGATGTCATCGATAGCCAATGACAGGGCAGCAATTTTCCCGCCAAAACAGAAGTTACTTCGTAGGGTTCCTCCAGTTTATGCGCTGCTGTTTGTTAAAATTCTGCAAATTTTCTCGGAATTTTCTAAAAATTATTTTTTTTATTTAAGGTTATTTATATATTTATTGGCTTCAGGAAAGTCTTTCTCGTCAAATGGATGTGGGATCAAGAAGACCTTGGGGTACTCCTCCCGACGTCTTGGCCCCAAAATGATATAGAGCTAAAGGATGTTGGAACATGCTTTTGAAGTCGTATACTTCTCAGCAGTCGTCACAGTTGATCGAAGAGTCAATTGAGCGTCCGAAACGCAGGAAATTCTTGTATTAACGACCGAATCTGGTGAGGAATAAGGTTAGTTACTTTTATTTATTTATTTATTTATTTATTTATTTGTTTGTTTATTTTAGAGATTTTGCGTAATATATTTTAAAATAGGCATTTGAATTTCACAAAGTTGGTTTAATTATTGCATTTTTGTTATTATATGTAAATTACTATACTAGACTTCAGTGGAACACCTTACTTAAACATGTATTTCACATTGATGATAAGCAGTGGCGTTTTTCACGTGTGACAGAAAAATCTAAATATTGTATGAACTGCCTCTCTCTCTCTCTCTCTCTCTCTCTCTCTCTCTCATGAAAGCATCCCAGCCAAAAGGAAAGTCAAATTTCTTGCCTCAAAAAGTTCCTGTTCGTCAGAGCAGATCTGCGGAAGTTGTCGACCTCCGTTGATTCCTCCGGGACGGGAATTGGGACGTCGATGGGTCCTTCTTCAAGACTGACGTCCTCAGGACCGGAGCGTCCGAACCTCAAGAAGTTGCGGTTGCGTCCGAAACGCAGGAAGTTGCGATTGCGTCCGAAACGCAAGAAGTTGCGGTTCCTCTTGTCAGCGGTCAACGATGCGCCCTCTTCGTCTTCGTAGTCTCCTCCTGCTCGGCCGAATCTGGAAGCGCAGATAATTAATTCCAAGGTGTTACTTAGATAACTCTTATCTCTTTTATGTGGCTAAATGTCATTACCATTGACTCAAGTGCATTACATTACCTGAGGAAACTTTTGTCAGCGCCCCTCTTGTCTTCGGAGCCGCTGCGTCCGAACCTGGGGATAAGTGAGAAATGTGAATCAAATTATTAATATCCATTCTATGAAGTTCGCCTTCTTAGACGCAGAAACTTGAGAGGATCTTGGGATGTCACGACTGAGACTAACTATAGTAAATATTGTCTGATAAGGCGTTTTGTTCAGGTTCAAATTATAAGGCGGAAATAGTTTACACAATGACAGAACTCACCTTATGAAGCTGCGATCAACGTTCCCTCTCTTCTCAGGCAATGGCAGGCTTCCGTCATCGCTGTTATCTGCGCTTAGGCCTGCGGACACTGGAGGTTTGAGAGCTTGGCATAGGCAGCTCAGCAGCCCGAGGACGATCCAGGAAATAACGATCATTGTGGTCTGGAATCCTGGAAGGAAAATGATATTAAACTGACCTAAAGATGTTTAATCTCATTAGAGAAATTCATCGTAAGTAAATAATTAAGCTCGGGTGGAAGGCCAGAGTTGATTAGTATAGGCTTGGATAGAGGGAAAAGGAAGTCGAAAGTTAATGGCAAAAGTTGTGCGCACACCACTTGCAGTAAAGCTTGATGGAACCGTAGCAGAAATGGGAGTAAATGTCAAAGCACTGATTGTAATATCACCTCTGAGTGTTCCCAAATTTATTCGCATCATGAACTTCTAGCTTTAATACTATTTTTCTAATCCCATTGATATTATTAACCATAGATCTCTACTAGTCTTGAACATTAGTTACTCCTGACTAACAAGTAACGAGACACATAATATCCATAACAGGTAACGAGACACACATAATATCAAACAATCTCTTTCCAACAAAACCTCACAGTTACCTTTTGTAGCCAGGAGTTCAAAAGGGGAGTGGCTGGTTAGATGTAGCAACTCGAAGGCAGGGAAGAGGAATGTGAGTTTGCCGCCATTCTTGACGCTTATATACTATTCTGGGGCCCGACGCCCCCCCATAGACGGGAAGGACGTGTCCTCTTCGGAGGGAACAGCCTTCTTGGATTACAATAAGCAATGGGTTCCCCTGAGGGGTCAAGGATATCCGATGCTTTCTCTCTCCAGTGGTCACTGTTCACGAAGACTTGTTGGTTGGAGTATTGAGATCTGGTCGTATTGCATCCAGTGACGAGTTAGATCTTATTTTCTGGGAGGAAATATGAAAGAACAATGTAGAAATGAAGCTTACAAGTGGCAAGCTCAGCTATTGGTGTTCATTTTTTATATAGACAAGAAAGTGCAGTACGAGATCGTGACGGACATATACTTTTATCAAATATGATGCTGTCATCCACTAATAACTTTGCAACAGATGCAAAGTAAAGACACTGAACATGAACAAATCTAACATACATTAGAAGTAGACGTGGGATCACTCGTGAGGCTGTATGAGTGGAGCAGCAATGGCAGATTTAAGGGGGAGGGGGAAACCTGGTCACGTGCCACCCCCTACCCCTACCCCTGTGGATATGAACAACAGCACATTGTTTTCTTTCAATAAGTCATTATTAGTAGCAACAATCTGCTTTAGTTACTGATTATTTCAACGACAACAACAACAACGCCTATTTTTCGTGTATATATATATATATATATATATATATATATATATATATATATATATATATATATATATATATATATATATAATATGTATACTATGTAGCACACATATATATACGCAAAATAGGCGTTGTTCTTGTCATTGAAATAATTGGTAACTATAGAAAATTTTTGCTGCTAATAATGATTTATTGAAAGAAAACAATGTTCTGGTTTTCATATATTTATATATTATATAATATATCTATATATATATATTATTTATATATATATATATATATATATATATATACATGATAATCTTAAATGATTATAGATTTTGCATTTAAGCAACTCTGACAGTGTCCAGATGTGTAGAGGGTCTTGCTGAACACAACAAATATGATAAATTTTGACTCCATTTTTCCCAGGCTTTTTAGAGTTATGCACTTCGAAAGAGAACCTGCATTTTCCACGGGAGTATACCGCCATCCAAAGGCAGCCGGTCCTTTCCTGGTATACATCACGATTTTGGACATATTTAAGCACTGGTCGAACAAGAATAAGCCTATCGGATTATCTGGTGGTATCGCTGGCAGATTCAGAGCAATAAATGGCATTAATTAATCACCTACTGGCTGCTATCAACGCTTTTAATTTCGGCCTTAAAATCGTCACTGCTATCACCACTACTTGTATCATTTCATACTATCACCACTACTTTTTCACTTCCCTCTATCACCACTACTTTGTCACTTCCTGCTATCATCACTACTTGAGTCACTTCCATTCCTCATAGACATCTATTGCCTATTTATCTTTCTAGGCATTAAATTATGCTTTTGGAACTCGGTAAAGTCCGATAAACAGAGTTGAGTAGGAAATGACAGCTTTACAGGCAACGCTGATAAACAAACCTCAGTGGTGGGGTCACATTGGCGTCTAGACAAGGATATTTCGACGATTGTAGGAGAAAATTAGATTTTGCGGTATTATCTCATAAAAAAATAAAGAAGTGGCTATTTTTATGACTCTAGGCTCCTTGGATAAAAAAACCCTTAACAAAACATTAACTGGCACCTCTTTCAGAAAGGAAATTAACTAATAATGGGCATTTAAATACTATTTCTGTATTTCAAATCCATTCTAAACTATTTCCTATATAATTTAAGATTTTATGACTTTGGATATACGAAGGAAAATTAGTTCCGTTTTAGATAAATGACGGTTAAGAGTTAGGAGTGGAGTTTAATGTGGCACGGATAATGACGTCATCGAGAGCCAATGAGAGGGCAGTAGTAAATCTCCTGACAAACAAAAAAGGAACTTCATAGTGTTCCTCTAGTTTATGTGTTGCTGTTTTACAAAGATTTTGCCTTGGTTTTGGGGTTATTTTAATTTTTTGCGTATTCCAAGAAATATTTCTAATGATTGCAAGTTTCAAAAGGAAATCATTTGTATATGACGTATTACAAAAAGTGAAATGGAGAGGATATTCTCGTATCATAAATTAAGTGATAAGAGGGCTCGTGAGTCCATATTACTCTTGTTCTTTGAGAGAGAGAGAGAGAGAGAGAGAGAGAGAGAGAGAGAGAGAGAGAGAGAGAGAGAGAGCTGTAAGTACGTATATGTGAAATTTTCTAGATATAGCCTATACAATACATATTGTATCTCTCTTTCTCTCTATGTATATATATATATATATATATATATATATATATATATATACATATATATATATATATATTATATATATATATATACTATATATATAACGCAACGTAATTATCAAAATTATGAACATCAGCTAACAAAAAACGCTCGAGTTACATCCCTTCATGGCGGGAAACCTTTTGTTTATTATATCCGATGACGTCATCAATCTAGGTTAAATGAATGGGACTTTCGCCGTTTTCCCTGACATAGTTGCCAGGTGTCGCTTATGTCAGGGTGAGAGATCTAATTTTCGGCAAATATTCACACTCTGGGTATCTGCTCTCACATTGTGTCCTAGTTAGTAAAGAAAAGGAATCGTTAACAAAAGTAGAGTCATCCTCTTGGCCTCCAAGCGTAGTATTGTCTGTATTTCTCAACGGATAACGTTTCAAACTAGTCTTTTTCTTCACTTATGCAGACGCTGCCTCCCACCAGTGTAGCCATTTGGGAGAACTCTAATTGTTACAAAAATGTTGGTTTTGCATCGTCCTTACTGTTCACTTCTGTCAATAATTATTTCAAACATATAACGTGACAAGAAGGCATTAAAGAAACACATTGAATTTCAAACATTTATTTATTATAAATTCTAAGCAGTTATTTACGATCGCTACTCTAGATTCCTTGGATGAGAACACTAAAAAGGGCTTATTAGCATTTGAAATCGTGTCTTTATTTTAAATCTATCTAAAAAAATAATTTATGCATATTGGAAGACGTTGTGACAATTCACATAAACTCAAAGAGGGCATATTACATAAATAAATGACGGTTTATAGTTGAAATATTAGCGGTACATGGTAAGATTTCATGACGTGGAGAGCAGGAGTACTTAGTGACGTCATCGACATCCAATGATAGGACAGTCGATTTCCCGCCAAAAAGAATGATCTTTAGGCTCAAAAAACTTCTGTAATTAATGATTTTATCACTAAAGTATGATGGAAGAAAGGTACTATGAACGGAGGTAAAGTTAATTAAGTGGAATGATAGGGGTTGCAGCTAGGGGCCGAAGGGACGCTGCAAAGAACGTACAAATATACAAATAACTTATAAATGTTAAGACGTGGATATATTGAAAGTTTAAATGGTTACCAGAGTTTTAATTTAAATTGGGCAATCAGGTATGTGAATGCAAAATTGCCTTACATTGCAATTTCCTAGCAATATGCACAAGCATGCAGACGCCAACAAAACACACACACACACGCACACACACACACACATACACACACACACACACACACACACATATATATATATATATATATATATATATATATATATATATTTATACATATATATATTATATATATATATATATATATATATATATATATATATATATATATAAATATCACATGAAATGTCAAATTCTGGTTTGTTTTGGTGGCACCGTTCTCAGCCAATTTTGTGTCGCTGACTCGAGATTGTGTGGTCTCCATAACGACCTCCCGTGGGTTTATCACGGGAGTCACCCAAGGGATAAAAAAAAACGTCATAGAACAACGAAGAAAATATACGAGAAATGTATGAACTCTGTAAATATCTGCCGTAAAATCTGTGTGTGTTTTAATGTGAACTGTTGTAGCTGAAAATTTAATACTGCTTTTTTACACATTGCTGTCACTCTCACATTTATCTTACTAATATTATGACAGACTTCGGGTATTTTTCTTCGACAGATATGGCAGATATTTTACTTGTTATTTTTTGCGTTCAGTAAGGAGACCCTCTACACATCTGGACACTGTCAGAGTTGCTCAAATGCAAAATCTAAGATTACTTAAGATTAACATATATATATATATATATTATATATATATAGATATATATATATTATATATATATATATATATATATATATATATATGTGGACACACACAAACGGTACATATATATACATATCAATATTTATATATGTATGCACGCATATATATATACGCAAAATAGGCGTTGTTGTTGTCGTTGAAATAATCAGTAACTAAAGCAAATTTTTGCTGCTAATAAGGATTTATTGAAAGAAAATAATGTTCTGGTTTTCATATACACAGGGGTGGGGGGTGGCACGTGACCAGGTCACCCCCCCCACCCCCAACAAATCAGCCACTACTCCTCCGCTCATACAAATTCACGAGTTATCCAACGTCTACAACGTCTAACGTATGTTAGATTTATTCGTGTTCAATGCCTTTACTTTCCATCCGTTTCTAAGTCATAATTGGATGACACCATCATATTTGATAAAAGTATATGTCCGTCACGATCTTGTACTACACTTTCTTGTCTATAGCAAAAATGAACACCAATAGCTGAGCTCAAAACTTGTAAGCTTCCTTTCTACATTGTTCTTTCATATTTCCTCCCAGAAAATAAGATCTAACTCGTCACTGGATGCAATACGACCAGATCTCAATACTCCAACCAACAAGTCTTCGTGAACAATGACCACTGGAGAGAGAAAGCATCGGATATTCTTGACCCCTCAGGGGAACCCATTGCTTATTGTAATCCAAGAAGGCTGTTCCCTCCGAAGAGGACACGTCCTTCCCGTCTATGTGGGGGCGTCGGGCCCCAGAATAGTATATAAGCGTCAAGAATGGCTGCAAACTCACATTCCTCTTCCCTGCCTTCGAGTTGCTACATCTAACCAGCCACTACCCTTTTGAACTCCTGGCAACAAAAGGTAACTGTGAGGTTTTGTTCGAAAGAGATTGTTGGATATTGTGTCTCGTTACCTGTTAGTCAGAAATAATTTGTTTAGGGACCAGCAGAGATTTATGGTTAATAATATCAACGGAATTAGAATAACAGTTTGAAAGCTAGAAGTTTGTGATGCGAATAAATTTGGGAACACTCAGAGGTGATATTACAATCAGTGCTTTGACATTTACTCCCACTTCTGCTATGGTTCCATCGAGCATCAATGCAATTGGTGTGCGCACAACTTAGGCCATTAACTATCGACTTCCTTTTCCCTCTATCCAAGCCTATAGTAATCAACTCTGGCCTTCCACTCGAGCTTAATTATTTACTTACGATCAATTCCTCTAATGGGATTAAACATCTTTAGGTCAGTTTAATATTATTTTCCTTCCAGGATTCCAGACCACAATGATCGTTACTTCCTGGATCGTCCTCGGGCTGCTGAGCTGCCTATGCCAAGCTCTCAAGCCTCCAGTGTCCGCAGGCCTAAGCGCAGATAACAGCGATGACGGAAGCCTGCCATTGCCTGAGAAGAGAGGGAACGTTGATCGCAGCTTCATAAGGTGAGTTCTGTCATTGTGTAAACTATTTCTGCCTTATAATTTGAACCTGAACAAAACGCCTTATCAGACATTATTTACTACAGTTAGTCTTACTCGTGACATCCCAAGACTCTCTCAAGCTTTTGCGTTTGAGAAGGCGAACTTCATAGAATGGATATTTATCATTTGATTCACATTTCTTACTTATCCCCAGGTTCGGACGCAGCGGCGCCGAAGACAAGAGGGGCGCTGACAAAAGTTTCCTCAGGTAATGTAATGCACTTGAGTCAATGGTAATTATATTTAGCCACATAAAAGAGACAAGAGTTATCTAAGTAACACCTTGGAATTAATTACGCTTCCAGATTCGGCCGAGCAGGAGGAGACTACGAAGACGAAGAGGGCGCATCGTTGATCGCTGACAAGAGGAACCGCAACTTCCTGCGTTTCGGACGCAATCGCAACTTCCTGCGTTTCGGACGCAACCGCAACTTCTTGAGGTTCGGGCGCTCCGGTCCTGAGGACGTCAGTCTTGAAGAAGGACCCATCGACGTCCCAATTCCCGTCCCGGAGGAATCAACGGAGGTCGACAACTTCCGCAGATCTGCTCTGTCGAACAGGAACTTTTTGAGGCAAGACAATTTGACTTTCTTTTTGGCTGGGATGCTTTCTCAGAGAGAGAGAGAGAGAGAGAGAGAGAGAGAGAGAGAGAGAGAGCAGTTCTTACAATATTTAGATTTTTCTGTCACACATGAAAAATGGCACTGCTTATCAGTGTGAAATACATGCTTAAGTAAGGTGTTCCACTGAAGTCTGATATAGTAATTTACATATAATAACAAAAATGAAATAATCAAACCAACTTTGCGAAATTCAAATGCCTATTTAAAATATATTACGCCAAATCTCTAAAATAAACAAATAAATAAATATATTAATAAAGAAATAAATAACTAAATAAATAAATAAATAAATAAATAAATAAATAAATAAATAAATAAAATAAAAGTAACTAACCTTATTCCTCTCACCAGATTCGGTCGTCAATACAAGAATTTCCTGCGTTTCGGACGCTCAGTTGACTCTTCTTCGATCGACTGCGACGGCTGCTGAGAAGGATACGACTTCAAAAGCATGTTCCAGCATCCTTTAGGTCTATATCAGGTTGGGGCCGAGACGACGAGAGGAGTACCCCAAAGTCTTCTTGATGATGTCCCACATCCGTTAGACGAGGAAGACTCTCTCTCATATGAATGATTAGGAATGACAAATCTGGAATAGAGGCTGCCTATGAGAATCTTACTCCGTCATTCCTATTCATTCTTATTACTGGATGTTTGTAGTTTGCTGCATTTCATGTTTCAAATAAATCTACTGAAGCCAATGTCCTGATTTTATCAAAACATAATCGAAACTTAAGACTTTTAAAATGTGATTTAATGGTAGTCATGCAACTTTTATGAAGATTTTCGTAGTCAACAGTGGTCCCTCTGCTGTCTAATTTTCACGCAAGTGCAATGCAGCGACCTATGGATTCAAACATGAGTCGATGGTATATACCAATTCCGCAAACATGCAGAACTGTTTTCCAATGATCAAACATTTCCCGATCTCTCTCTCTCTCTCTCTCTCTCTCTCTCTCTCTCTCTCTCTCTCTCTCTCTCTCTCGCCATGTTAACTTTTTTCTGGAATTTCATTCAAGTACTTGGTAATATGCGACCAAATGCAGAGTGCAAGACCCGTCCACAAAGTGACTGCAAAAACTAAAAAATAACAAGCAGACAGCTTACCTTGCAAGGAGCACCTGAAAGTTGGGATGTTTAAAGTATTTTAAGATAAAAGATGGTTTCTTCCTTATGATTTCATGACAGTCATGAAATCAATGGAAGTGACTTGGATGACAGTACGACACTTTACGCGATTTTACGACAATTAATTACCTAGAAATATGTATAAAGGAAAAAAAAAACAATGAAGACTGCTCTTATGCACATGCTTTAATCAGTCCAAGCTAGCATTTAACATAAAAATAATCTGGGCCAAGAAGTATAGAATGTGAATGTATGTGTATTGCCAGCAAGCGTTCTCTGAATAAGATTAAATGGACGAACACACATATAAACGCTTCCTCAAATATCTCGCCTCATTCAGCGAGGGAATTCGAGTGCTGCTACAGCCGCTGCAGAAATCTTTCTCAACGCGAGTTGGCTCTCCTTTCGAAGACGAAAGCAACGCCAGATAACACGTATCCAACGAGAAGGATGAAGAAGAATCCCTCTAAGTGTTCGAAGCCGAGAGACTGAACTCCTGCGTAGTCCACCTCGACGAGTTCAGCATCTGGTGAGGCAGCGTCGTCGCTGGTGTCGTCGCTTTCCCCGTCTTCATTGGTCTCTAGCTGGTATTTCTTTTCTTTATGCAGTTCCTGAAAGTAAAATAAATAAATAAATAAATAAAAGACGAGCTTCACTAGATACTGCGAAGACTAGCGTCTTTATATAAAAGAAGTGCAGTGCAAAGCTCACTGAGAACCAAGAATCAGAGACAGTTGAACTTTTTCTGCGTATCTAGTGTTTTCTCTATCACAACTACGACTCCTTGTTCTAGAAAAGCTACCCTTCATAGAGATTAGGAAAGCAACGTCAATGTAAAGCATACTTAGTTATTCTTAAATTAACATTAAGCATTCACACTAGAGTGTGGAGACAGATTACAAGGAAAGAATAAAAAGGTTGCTAAAAGTTCCTGCCTAGACAGAGATACAGTGAAAAGTGAAACAATTACACTGGAGACGACCCATTGTGTGAGAACCTTGAAGTGTTTGTGTAGTGTATGTGAAGAACAGTCTGAAATGCTATGGAAACTTAACAATGGTTGAAAATAGCTCAGGGTATCTACGGGTGATTTAGACAGATGGGGGAGAACAGAAGACCAACGGTTTGCGAAAAGTGTATCCAATGACTAGGAGTTTATGGGAGGTAGGTAGTGAAAAAAAAAAAAAAAGTTGACCTGTTTCGCCATTCTGAGAGATTCCAGGAACCAGTAGTTGACCAGTCCACTCTCAACCATCCGATTGATGAAGACGTCAAACTTCCTCTTCAGAGGAGAGCCCCTCTGGGTGATCAGACCGATGCTGTACGGAGAGAAGGTTTCCTGCGCAAAGGAAAATGATGAAATAGAAAGATGAAGCGAATATACTGAAATAGAAATATGCAAGATTAAATGTAGGTGGAAAATGAATGGTGGGAAGGGTTGTAAATAAAGTTTTGTGCTGAAATTATTGCAAAAATGTTTTCCAAACGAGAAGAAATTAGCTGTGTGTGAAATAGTTGACTGCACACGCATTTCGAGACATTGTCTAATGATGTTTAATGCCTAATTAAGTTTATTGTGATTGTACTTCTTGGATGAATATTTAAAACTTTAAATGATGGCAAATATCCGGAGGAAACTGACATGGTTGCTATTCCACTGCTATTTCATAATAACAAATACAATATGAAATAAGCTAGTACTCGTATGAATGAACGTGATATTTGACGATTATCTTTTTACAAGTGCAATAGACGTGTTTCTAACTCCTCCTTAATTCCTGCTCGAATTTAGATAATACGCTTCATATACGAACAGAAAATAAGATAACTTACTACAAAACACCGTAGAATTCTACGATATGCCTCACATTTACCGAGCCGAATACCACACGATGTTAGAAAAATGTCCCAAAATTTTCGAACATTTTCCAGGTTACTTCGCGTTTCAGAGAGAACTAACACCCCTCCCCCAATCACCCACAACCCATCCTCCCACCACCCTTAAGGACGCTTACCTTGATGACGTAAGCCTCCCGGGCGCCTCCGTGGGTGAATTCGATCGTTTCCATATACCGCAAGACGTTTAGTCCCGCGATGATGACGATGTCACCCTTCCTCATGCGTGAGTACAACACGTTTATTCGGCCGTTGTAGACGTCGTAGCGAAGAGACAGAGCCTGCAATAATAATAATAATAATAATAATAATAATAATAATAATAATAATAATAATAATAATAATAATAATAATAATAATGAGGCAAGTACTGTAAAAGAGAATGGCAGAATTAAGCGAATTGGTTTTATATATAGTTCTTTTCTATTTTTCTTACAATCCGATTCTCCGTCTCAGCGACGATTCTGAGTAACTGGCCACTATTCATATTGGGAATTTCTAAAATTTATAATAATAATAATAATAATAATAATAATAAATAGAAAGCGTTCTCCTGAAGGATAACTCTATGGAGGACATACTCCCGATTTCAGTAGCCTGTTACAGTTACGTATACTATACTGTCCTTAAAAACTCACAGTAGACGCACGCGACTTCATTAAATGAGCAAATACCACAGGAAAATGATAGGCAGAAATCCAAGCGCTTTCGTCTTTACTAAGACATTGCCAAGGAACGAATGAATCATTCGTTCCTAGACAATGTCTCAGTACAGACGAAAGCGCTTGGATTTCTGCCTATCATTTCCTGTGGTATTCGCTTATTATAATATACTGTATTCGTCGGAAATAAACTATCCAATTTTGCAACCTTCTTTCCTCTCCAGGTATGACAAATATCGGCGTCAGAAAAATACAGAAAACTCTGTATAAACTGAATGCCGCTGATGCAGCTTTCTCCTTCAACACCACATGTATAAAAGAGGGCCAACTACCCATTATAATAATAATAATAATAATAATAATAATAATAATAATAATAATAATAATAATAATAATAACATACTGTTTAATAAGATGGCAGAATTCAGCGAATTAATCTAATATATTATCTTCTCTATTTTTCTTGTTACTCGCTTTTCTGGCTCAGCGAGTAATAAGAAAAATAGAAAATATAATATATGATCAATTCGCTGAATTCTGCCATTTTATTCAACAGAATTTGTTCAAAACAGTGTCTTCTTCCAAAAAATAATAATAATAATAATAATAATAATAATAATAATAATAATAATAATAATAATAATAATAATAATAATAATAATAACGGCGAAGAAACCCAAAACGGTGTAAGTGTAAACATATATTTACACTTACACCATTGTGGATTTTTTCAGCATTTCAGTAACTCCTGCTATTATGACTGTTTATTAATAATAATAATTAAATACTAATTATTTTTATGAAATTTAAGCTGTCCAACTAAGAAGGACTTCTGCTGGGGCACTTTCGGCCACCCAGCGCTAAAAAAAAATGGATGAATAAATAAAAATGTGATTAAACGATTGAAATATACAAGTCGAGTAGTATGAAGGTAGGAAGGACCCACACAACAGCCCACCTGCAAGTAGGGATTCGTCGAGGACGCCAGGGCGGTGCCGAAGATGGCGCCCATGCCCCCGACCTCCTTCCCGGACTCGTGGAGCTCCTGGATCGTGTTGATCAGCGAGGGCTGTCTGGCCACCGTCAGGAGCGCTGTCAGGTTGCTGCTGTAGACGGTGGTTATGATGAGGGCGTAGAGCCACAGGAAACTCACGAAAACCTGCGTGCCCCGGCGGATGGGCGTGTGGGATTGCCCTTCCATGAAATGGATGCCCAGGGCGTACATGACGGCGAAATTGAGACTCTGCAGGTCCGTCCTTTCGCCTCCGCTGAAATGGACGAAGTGATTGGATTTCTACTCTTCGTTGGAGGACAGATATTATCATTATTATTATTATTATTATTATTATTATTATTATTATTATTATTATTATTATTATTATTATTATTATTATTGTTGTTGTTGTTGTTTTGTTAAAGAGGATGGCAGCATCAGTGGAACTGATTTTATATATGGTCTTTTCAATTCTTCTTATTATTCTCTTCTCATCAGGGCTGATATTCGCTAATAGCTGGCCGATGTTCATATTTTGGTAAAGGAAATGTCTTATAAAAATACTAATTTATTGATAAGACAACAGAAGTGGCGTATGGTCGCCGTAGAGTTTACAAATTCCAACGTTTCCAACCGTATCATCGGTTCATTTTCAAGGAAAGGTGAGCGTGAACTGATTAGAATAGGGTCGTTCGGCGGTATTTATTGTGTCCTAGGTGCTCTGTCTGATGAGCGCTGCGTTTTCATTGGCTGAACAGAGGATTAAGTCCCTGAGTCAAGCTGTCTTGCAGAATTGAAAAGACCATATATAAAATCAATTCCACTGATGCTGCCATCCTCTTTAACAAAACATGTTTGAGAGAGGGTCTCCTACCTTCATATTATTATTATTATTATTATTATTATTATTATTATTATTATTATTATTATTATTATTATTATTATTATTATTATTATTATTATTATTATTATTATATTATTATTGAAAAAGAAACCCACAAAATTACTGTGTATAACGTGTTTGCTTATAATAAATAAAATGTAAATACTTATAAGTAAATACGTTATACACAGTAATTTTGTGGGTTTCTTTTTCAATCTTCAGAGGAAAATTGAAGGAAGTTTTTGTTTGGTTCATTATTATTATTATTATTATTATTATTATTATTATTATATTATTATTATATTATTATTATTATTATTATTATTATTATTATTATTATTATTAAGAAGAAGAAGAAGAAGAAGCTAAACCCTATTCATATAGAACTGGCCAAGAATTTGGTTTTCTCTTGAAAGAAATTAAAAGAAACGGCAGAAGATAGCAGGACATACAGAAAGAAGAGATCAGTTATTAAGAAAACAAAGATAAATTAATCAATAAAAAGATAAAATTTTTAATAAATTACACTGAAAGTACAAGGAGAAATGTTGAAGGGCAGTAGTAATGCTTTGCATAATCATAAAAAACAATTCATAAGTTTAACATTCTGTACATCAAGAAAGGAGGACATAAAGTTCAGTTTCAGTATTATGAAATGATGCCCAGTACATTTTGAAGCCACGACCCACCACCACCAACCTCGCGTTCCCGATCTTAGCCAGAACGTAGAGAAGGGGTCCGATCACCACCAGCCCGGCCACGACAGAGATCCAGGTGGTGAATTCGAAGGGGTAGAGGATCCTCTCCCACTTCGGAAGAGGCCTCGGGAGACGGGACAGAAAGCAGATCACCTGAGGTGGATAGTGTATGGGTAAGGATTATCAAAGATAAAAGGCCGTCTCCACTTTTCATAGATGTGCGTAGAGTTGTCTCAAGGGCGAACGTGTTTAGTTTGTTATTTTCAATTTAAAAGCTTCTGTTGAGTAACTCCTGACCTTTATTTATATAATATATATTACATTACCAAGTGTATATTATTTATAGTATATACATTTCTATTTAAGCCTACAATGTATGAACGTATATTTGATCTGAGAGCTTACATATGACAACACAGGAACGTAGACTGACAGGATTCCCACTGACAACACAGGAACGTAGACTAACAGGATTCCCACTGTCAACACAGGAACCTAGACTAACAAGATTCCCATTGACAACACAGGAACCTAAACTAACCGGATTCCTACTGACAACACAGGAGCCTAGGCTGACAGGATTCCCACTGAAGTCTCCAGGAAACCGAAGACTTTCTCATTTAAATTTTTTCCTGAACTTTCCTTTTCGAACTCTGAAACCTTTTTAAGCGTGGATTTCGAAAAGAAACTATTTTTTCTTTTCCTGTACTTTCCTTTTGTACCTTCAAAACCTGAATTTCAGGACCAGGTTGTCGTCAGGGGCTCAACTTTATCAATACTCACTTTAGTCACTGGAACGCATACCTCGTTGTCGAAGGGCACGCTGAAGTCTGCCACGAGCATACGCAGTGTGACGTTGGTGATGTAGAGGTTGGCCACGCCCACCTCGGCCTCCCCCCGCTGGATGATGCCCATGAGGCCGTTCCAGGAGCCGTTTGGAGAGCGGAATCCCCACAGGATCTCTGGGGGTGGTGTGAGATAGTACGAGGTTGCAATAGACGCTGCGTTGGACGTTGGTACTTTTCGTTAGCAGTGCCGCAGTTGTGTTATGAACTTTAAAAAACGTTTTATTTATATTCAGAATTTTATGAATTTCTAATTATGTTCCAAAATACGGTGTCGTTGTGAAAGGCTTTTGTTTTTGACTTATAGAGATTAATAAAATTTGTGAGTATATAAACAAAATGCTTCTTTTCAAGCTCCTCTCACAAGAAAGACAAAAAACAAAACAAAAAAGACTCAACAAATGAAGAAAAAGGACAAAGTCCGATAAGAGCGGGAGGAGAAGAAGAATTTCGATAAGAAAAACAGAGAGGGAAGAAAGAAGCATACCTTGGGGAGCGTCGTTGAAGACCAACGAAGCATTCAGGGCGTAAGCCAACCCCCTGACGACCATGATGTCCCGTCCGTACCTCTGGGTCACGTGACCTTGCTCGTCCCAGTTGTACATGACGCTGGGTCTCCAGTCGAAGGCGGTCACCTGCATGGAGAGGTTTGTTTGTTTGTTTGTATGGTGTTTTTACGTCGCATGGAACCAGTATGGTTATTCAACAACGGGGCCAACGGCTTTACGTGACTTCCGAACCACGTCGAGAGTGAACTTCTATCACCAGAAATACACATCTCTAACCCCTCAGTGGAATGCCCGAGAATCGAACTCGCGGCCACCAAGGTGGCAGGCCAAGACCATACCGATCACGCCACCGAGGCGCTTGCATGGAGAGGTAAATGTACTTATGACG
>NC_087206.1:1947174-1952174 GCF_015104395.2 Macrobrachium nipponense | reverse complement strand
ATTTATTTAAGTTGTTCTTTTTTTTTTTTTAATTTTTATATTTATTTTTTTTTTATTTGGTTTTTTATTTTTATTTATTTATTTTTATCATTTTGTATTTAGTTTGTGTTTTTTTTTTATTTTTTCTTTATTTATTTTGTTTATTTTTATTTTTTTACATTTAATTATTTTTGTTCATTTTTTATTTTTATTTATTTATTTATGTATTTTTATTTATTTATTTATTTTTTTAGTTTAATTTTTATTTTTATTTTTGTTTTTTTCTTTTTTTGATTTATTTATTTATTGATTATTAGGCGTTTTTTTTTAGTTTTTTTATATTTATTTTTTTTATATATTTAGTTTATTTTATTTATTTATTTATTTTGATTTTGGTATATATATAGTATCATATATATATATATATATATAATATATATATATATATATATATATATATATATATATATATATATATATATATTTTTATTTTAATATTTTTTTATTTTTTTTATTTTTTTTATTTTTTATTTTTATGTATTAGTTTTTTCCCGGTTTTTAATAACTGATTTTTTTTCAAAAATTATTTCAAAACTAACCTAAAAATCGGGCAATAAATGTAACATAAAATTATTTAGGAAATATATAAATTTTTTGCACAATATTTTTGAGTTTCCACCCCCTTTATTTTGTCCGTTTTTTGTATCAGAAATCAATTTAGGAATACCCTGAAAAATTTTTTTTTGGTTCAAAAATCATTTAAGAAATCAAATAAAGAAAATGACACCGAATATAATATAAAAAATTTTAAATCACATTTCAATTCATATACGAAACATTTAAGATATTTAAAACATTGATTTGTCTTTAAAGAATTATTTAAAAAATTGGCTAAAAATACTGAAATAAATTTTTCATAAAATGGTTTTGAATATATAATTTTTTGCAAAATATTTCTCTCCGTCTTAGCGGTTTTCTGTTTTAGTTATTATAAAAATCCTTTTATAAAGAGTAAAAACCTAAAATAGAAAAAGGCTTACAATTTTTTTAGTTTAAATGGGTTTCTTGCCCTTCTTTTTTATAGACTATTTTTGTTTAAAAATTATTTCAAAAATTTCTTTAAAAAGGATCATGAATGTAACAAAACGTTCAAAAAAATTACAATTTTAGTACCAAATTTTCGAAACTTTTTCAGTTTTTTTTATATTTTTATTAAAATTTTTGATTATATTATTTTTAAAAAACGGCTGCAGTTTAAAAAGTAATTTGATTTGATACAATATTTTTAAGGATTTTCCCTCACTTTTTGATGACTGATTTTTATTTTAGAAATTAATATAACATAAAATTTTTGAAAGTTTTTTTTTTGTTTTTTTTTTTGATGACTGGTGTTTTTTTTTTATAATTTAAAATATCGTCTAAAAATAACACAATAAATTTAAATGAGTTTAAAAATAATACAGTTTGGATACAATATTTTGGGAGTTTTGCCTTCTTTTTTATGATTTTGATGCTGAAAATCATGTAAAAACACGCCTAAGAAGGGGACAATGATCGTTTTAAAATAATTTCAATTTTTGCATAGTATTTTTGAGTTTTTCCTCTTTGTGTTGTCGGATTTTTGTTTAAAAAACTATTACAAAATTTGCTTAAAAAAGAAACCTAACAAAGCTTCAAAAATATTTCAGTTTTACCATAAATAGTGTATTTGAATAAAAATAAAAACAAAATAAGAGACCTAAAAAGCTTTAAAAATGATTTCAATTTACATATAATATTTTACCACACATAGTGTATTAAGATAATAAAGTGACAAAAACTTTACATAAAAGCCTTAAATTTTTCAATTTAGATACAATATTTTACCATAAATAATTTATTTAAATTAAAATATATTTGTTTCAGATTTATGCGATTTTCAAATGATTTAAAAGCAGTTTAGAAAAGAATTTAATTTGAATACAATGTTCTTAATAAATTTACCGTTTTTTAGGACTAATATTTATTTCAAAACTTATATAAAAATTGGCCTAAAATAGGGCAATGAATAGCACATAAAAATTTAAAACATATATAAATTTTTGAGTTTTTCCCCCTTTGAATATATAATTTTTTGCAAAATATTTCTCTCCGTCTTAGCGGTTTTCTGTTTTAGTTATTATAAAAATCCTTTTATAAAGAGTAAAAACCTAAAATAGAAAAAGGCTTACAATTTTTTTAGTTTAAATGGGTTTCTTGCCCTTCTTTTTTAAACTATTTTTGTTTAAAAATTATTTAAAAAATTTCTTTAAAAAGGATCATGAATGTAACAAAACGTTCAAAAAAATTACAATTTTAGTACCAAATTTTCGAGACTTTTTCAGTTTTTTTATATTTTTATTAAAATGATTATTTTAAAAAACGGCTGCAGTTTAAAAAGTAATTTGATTTGAATACAATATTTTAAGGATTTTCCCTCACTTTTTGATGACTGATTTTTATTTTAGAAATTAATATAACATAAAATTTTTGAAATTTTTTTTTTTTTCGATGACTGGTGTTTTTTTCTTAATAATTTAAAATATCGTCTAAAAATAACACAATAAATTTAAATGAGTTTAAAAATAATACAGTTTGGATACAATATTTTGGGAGTTTTGCCTTCTTTTTTATGATTTTGATACCGAAAATCATGTAAAAACACGCCTAAGAAGGGGACAATGAACGTTTTAAAATAATTTCAATTTTTGCATAGTATTTTTGAGTTTTTCCTCTTTTTGTTGGCGGATTTTTGTTTAAAAAACTATTACAAAATTTGCTTAAAAAAGAAACCTAACAAAGCTTCAAAAATATTTCAGTTTTACCATAAATAGTGTATTTGAATAAAAATAAAAACAAAATAAGAGACCTAAAAAGCTTTAAAAATGATTTCAATTTACATATAATATTTTACCACACATAGTGTATTAAGATTATAAAGTGACAAAAACTTTACATAAAAGCCTTAAATTTTTCAATTTAGATACAATATTTTACCATAAATAATTTATTTAAATTAAAATATATTTGTTTCAGATTTATGCGATTTTCAAATGATTTAAAAGCAGTTTAGAAAAGAATTTAATTTGAATACAATGTTTTTAATAAATTTACCGTTTTTTAGGACTAATATTTTATTTCAAAACTTATTATAAAAATTGGGCCTGAAAATAGGGCAATGAATAGCACATGAAAAACTTTAAAACATAGATAAAATTTTTGAGTTTTTTCCCCCTTTGTTTTTAGGCTGTTTGTTGATAAAAATTAATTAGAAAAACAACTAAAAAAATTAATGAAAGACAAAAACATTTAAACATATTCCAAATTAAATACAATATTTTTTTTTAGATTATGACCTCTATCTGATGATTGATTTTTTTGTCTCAAAAGGCTTTCAAAAATCGCATAAATATATGAAAATAAATGTAACTTAAAAAGTTTAAAGCAATATTTCAATTTTAGTACAAAATCTTAAAGTTTTTTTTTCATCTTTTTGATACATTTTTGTTTGGGAGTTTTACCCTCTCTTTGGTGACTAATTTTTATTGCAAAAAACAATTAGAAAATCACCTAAATTTTTAGTAGATTGATTAATGTAGCATGAAAAGTAATAAAAAATATTTAAGTTTTACCACTTACTTTGGTGGCTGTTTTCTGTTTCAATTAATCATTATAAAAATTCTCTAAATAATAGTTCAAAAAATGAAATAGAGAAAAGTTCTAAAAATATGTACTTTTAAATGAAATATCTTTGGGCTTATTGGCTTCCTTTTTGGGAGTTTGGCTCTCTTATTTGGCGACATAGTGAAAAATATTGTATTTAAATTGAAAGATAAAAAAAAATCGATTTCTTCGCCCACCCCCCCTTTTTCAGGCTATTCTTATATTTATTTTTGATACAAAAATCGCCAAAATAAAGGAGGTAAAAACTCTCAAAAGTATTATGCAAAAATTTATATATTTCTTAAATGATTTTGTTACATTTATTGCCCGAATTTCAGGTGTTTTTTTGAAAATTTTTTTCGAAATAATTTTTTCGAAATAAAAATCAGTCATAAAAAATCAGGCAAAATATAAAAAATATTAGATTCAAATTAAACCTTTTACAAACTGCTTTTAATTTGAAGTTCATTGTCCTAATTTTCGCCAATTTTCTAAATGATTTTTGAAGCAAAAATCATCCATCACAAAGAGGAATAAATTTCAAATAGACATGTTAAAATAATTATTTAAGTTTTTTGGATTGTGCACTCATTTTTGACTGAACTTTTTTTCAAATATAATTATAAAAATCACCTAAAAATGGGACAAGAAATATAGCATAAAAAGTTTTAATAAATATTCCAGTTTTTGCAAAATATTTTTAAGTTTTTGTCTTTTTGTTTCAAAAATCATCATAAAAATGCTAAAAACAAAATTAAACTGAAAAAACTTAAAATATATATGTCAATTTAAATGAAATATTTAATACGTTCTAGTCCTCCTTCAGATGTGTGATTTTGTTTCAAAAATCTTTAAAAAACCACATACATTTAGAAAAAGTTTCAATTTTGGTATACAATTTTTAATAGTTTGTTTTCATCTTTTGATGCAACATTTTGATGTCAAGAATCATTATAAAAATCACCTAAAAAGGGGGAAAAAATACATTTATGATAATTTTGCATGCGATTTAATTCTGACTTCTGTTTCCATGATCACTTCGAAAATTACCTAAATCAGGACAATAAATATAATATAAAAGAACGGTTTAAAAATTTTTTTTATGAACTAAAATGTTTGGGAGTTTTTCACCCCATTTTGATAACTAATTATGAAAATCGCATAAAAAAAAGACAAAAAAAGAAACTAAAAACCTTATTTGAATTTATATACAATATTTTTTGGGGCATCTTTTTGATGAATGATTTTAGCTTTTGTCTAAATTTTAATGTTATATTCATTTTCATTTCATTATTTTTTATTATTTTTTTAAATAAAAATCAGTCATTGAAATAAGGGCG
>NC_087206.1:1921668-1924168 GCF_015104395.2 Macrobrachium nipponense | reverse complement strand
ACAAAAACCTCAAAAATACTGTGCAGAAACTGAAATATTTCTTAAAACTTTCTATGCTAAATTCATTCTCCCAAAAAGTGTGGTCAATCAAAAAATTAAATAAATATTTTAACATGTTTATTTGAAAGTCATTCCTCTTTTTGATGGATGATTTTTGCTTAAAAATTCATTTAGAAAATTAGCTAAAAATTGGAGAAGGAACTTGGAATTAAAAGCAGTTTATAAAAGATTTAATTTGAATCCAATATTTTTAATAGTTTTGCCCGGTTTTTAGTAACTGATTTTATTTCAAAAATTATTTCAAAACTAACCTGAAATTCGGGCAATAAATGTAAGATAAAATCATTTAGGAAACATATAAATTTTGTGCACAATATTTTTGAGAGTTTTTCCCTCGTTTATTTTGTCCATTTTTATTGTATCAAAAAATCAATTTATGAATAGTCTGAAAAAGTGATTTTTGGTTCAAAAATCATTTAACAAATCAAATAAAAAAATGATAATGAATATAACAAAGAAATTTAAATTACATTTCAATTCATATACGACACTTAAGATTTTTTAAATATTTATTTGTCTTCAAAGAATCGTTTAAAAAATCGGCTGAAAATATTGCAATAAATTTATCATAAAATGGTTTTAATTATATAATTTTTTTTGCTAAATATTTCTCTTCATCTTAGCGGTTTTCAGTTTCAGTCATTATAAAAATCCTCTTTAAAAAAAAAAGTAAAAATCTAAAACAGAAAAAGGCTTCAAAAAATTTCAGTTTAAATGGGTTTCTTGCCCTTCTTTTTTATAGATGATTTTTGTTTAAAAATTATTTCAAAAATTTCTTTAAAAAGGATCATGAATGTGACATAAAACGTTAAAAAAATTACAATTTTTTTACCAAATTTTCGAAACTTTTTCAGTTTTTTTATATATTTTTATTAAAATGATTATCTTAATAAACGGTTACAGTTTAAAAAGTAATTTTATTTGAATACAATATTTAAAGGATTTTCCCTCACTCTTTTGATGACTGACTTTTATTTTAGAAATTAATATAACATAAAATATTTTTTTTTTGTTTTTTGTTTTTTTTGATAACTGGTGTTTTTTTAAACCATTTAAAATATTGTCTAAAGATAACACAATGAATAGAAAATAAACAGAGTTTAAAAATAATACAGTTTGGATACAATATTTTGGGAGTTTTGCCTTCTTTTTTTATGACTGATTTTGATACTGAAAATCATGTAAAATCACGGGTAAGAAGGGGACAATGAAAGGTTTAAAATAATTTCAATTTTTGCATAGTATTTTTGAGTTTTTCCTCTTTTTGTTGGCGGATTTTTGTTTAAAAAACTATTACAAAAATTGCTTAAAAAAGAAACCTAATAAAGCTTCAAAAATATTTAAATTTTACCATAAATAGTGTATTTGAATAAAAATAAGAGACCTAAAAAGCTATAGACATGATTTTAATTTAGATATTTTATTTATTTATTTTTTATTTATTTATTTATTTATTTATTTATTTGTATTTATTTATTTTATTTATTTTTATTTTTATTTATTTATATAATTTATCAATTTTTTCTTTTTTTTCTTTGTTTTATTTATTTTTATTTAATTATTATTTATTTATTTATTTTTATTTATTTATTTATTTATTTTATTTTTATTAATTTTATTTATTTTTAATTATTTATTTTTATTTCTTTATTTTTATCTAATTAATTATTTATTTTCATTTAATTTTATATTTATTTTTGTTTATTTATTTATTTATTTATTTTTATTTATTTATCTATTTATTTATTTATTTATTATTTTTATTTATTTATTTGTTGTTTTATTTATTAATTTATTTATTTATTTATTTCTTTATTTTATTTATTTACTTATTTTTTATTTATTTATTTTTCTTTTAATAATTTTTAATTTATTATTTATTTTATTTTTTTTAGTTTAACTATTTATTTATTTTTATTTATCATTTATATTTCGTTTTTATTTATATATTTATTTATTTTTATTTATTTATTTATTTTTATTTTTTCATTTTATTTTTTTATTTTTTTTATTTTATTTATTTATTTATATTTTTTATTTAATTTTTTTTTTTATTTTTATTTTTTATTTTTTTACTTATTTATTTTTAATTGTTTATTTTATTTTTATTTATTTATTATTTATTATTTTTATTTATTATTTTTTATTTTTATTTATTTATTTTTATTTATTTATTTATTTATTTTTATTAATTTATTTATATTTCATTTATTTTTTATTTATTCAATTATTAATTTATTATTATTTATTTGTTATTTATTTATATTATTTATTTATTTATCAATTATTTATTTATTTATTTATATTTATTTATTATTTCCTTATTTTATTTATTGTTTTTACTTTATCATTTATTTCTTTATTTCATTTTATTTTATTTGATTTTTATTATTTACTTGTTTTTTATTTATTCATTTTTATTTATTTATTGTTTATTAAT
>NC_087206.1:1914168-1919168 GCF_015104395.2 Macrobrachium nipponense | reverse complement strand
GCTTTTCCCTCTTTTTGATGTTTAATTTTTATTTCAAAAATTATTTAAAAAATCGCCTAGAAATAGAACGTAAAATGTTTGAAAAATACATCTATAAATTTGTAAAAAATATTATTGAGTATATTTCCTTTTTTATTTTGGCTATTTTTTGTTTCAAAAATCAATATAATTTAATATAAATATGAAAATGAATATAACATTAAAATTTAAACAAAAGCGAAAATCATTCATCAAAATGATACCAAAAATATTGTATATAAATTCAAATAAGGTTTTTAGTTTCATTTAATGTCCTTTTTTATGCAATTTTCATAATTAGTTATCAAAATGGGATGAAAAACTTCCAAAAATTTTAGGTTATAATAATTTTTTTTAAACCGTTCTTTTATATTATATTTATTGTCCTGATTTAGGTAAAAAAACTTCCAAAAATTTTAGGTTATAATAAATTTTTTTAAACCGTTCTTTTATATTATATTTATTGTCCTGATTTAGGTAATTTTTGAAATGATTATAGAAACAGAAGTCAGAATTAAATCGAATGCAAAATTATCATAAATGTTGTATTTTTTCCCCCTTTTTAGGTGATTTTTATAATGATTCTTGACACCAAAATCTTGCATCAAAAGATGAAAATAAACTCTTAAAAATTGTATACCAAAATTGAAACTTTTTAAATGTATGTGGTTTTTTAAAAGATTTTTTAAAGAAAATCACACATCTGAAGGAGGATTAAAATACGTAAATATTTCATTTAAATTTATTTATATTTTAAGTTTTTTTCAGTTTAATTTTGTTTTTAGTATTTTTATGATGATTTTTGAAACAAAAAGACAAAAACCTAAAAATATTGTGCAAAAACTGGAATATATATTAAAACTTTTTATGCTATATTTCTTGTCCCATTGTTAGGCGATTTTTATCATTATATTTGAAAACATCAGTCAAAAATGAGTGTACAATCCAAAAATTAAATAATTATTTTAACATGTCTATTTGAAATTTATTCCTCTTTGTGATGGATGATTTTTGCTTCAAAAATCATTCAGAAAATTGGCGAAAATTAGGACAATGAACTTCAAATTAAAAGCAGTTTGTAAAAGGTTTAATTTGAATCTAATATTTTTAATATTTTGCCTGATTTTTGATGATTGATTTTTATTTCGAAAATTATTTAAAAAACACCTGAAATTCGGGCAATAAATGTATTATGCAAAAAGTATTTTTGTATAATACTTTTGAGAATTTTTACCTCATTTATTTTGGCGATTTTTGTATCAAAAATAAATAAAAGAATAGCCTGAAAAAGGGGGGTGGGAGAAGAAAACGATTTTTTTTAATCTTTCAATTTAAATACAATATTTTTCACTATGTCACCAAATAAGAGGCCCAAACTCCCAAAAAGGAAGCCAATAAGCCCAAAGATATTGCATTTAAAATTATATATTTTTAGAGCGTTTTTCTATTTCATTTTTTTAACTTGTTTTTAGAGAATTTTTATAATGATTAATTGAAACAGAAAACAGCCACCAAAGTAAGTGGTAAAACTTAAATATTTTTTATTTCTTTTCATGTTACATTAATCTATCTACTAGAAATTTAGGTTATTTTCTAATTGTTTTTTGCAATAAAAATTAGTCATCAAAGAGATGGTAAAACTCCCAAACAAAGATGTATCAAAAAGATGAAAAAAAAACTTTCAGATTTTGTACTAAAATTGAAATATTGCTTTAAACTTCTTAAGTTACATTAATTTTCATATATTTATGCGATTTTTGAAAGCCTTTTGAGACAAAAAATCAATCATCAGATAGAGGTCATAATCTAAAAAAAATATTGTATTTAATTTGGAATATGTTTAAATGTTTTTGTCTTTCATTAATTTTTTTAGTTGTTTTTCTAATTAATTTTTATCAACAAACAGCCTTAACAAAGGGGGGGAAAACTCAAAAATTTATATATGTTTTAAATTTTTATGTGCTATTCATTACCCTATTTTAGGCCAATTTTTATATAATTTTTGAAATAAATATTAGTCCTAAAAACGGTAAATTTATTGAAAATATTGTATTCAAATTAAATTCTTTTTAAACTGCTTTTAAATCATTTAAAAATCGCATAAAGTTTGACAATTAATGTTCCATAAAAATCTGAAACAAATATGTTTTAATTTAAATAAACTATTTATGTATCTAAATTGAAAAATTTAAGGCTTTTTATGTAACTTTTTTGTATTTTTATAATTTTAATACACTATGTGTGGTGAAATATTATATGTAAATTGAAATAATTTTTAAAGCTTTTTAGGTCTCTTATTTTGTTTTTATTTTTATTCAAATACACTATTTATGGCAAAACTGAAATATTTTTGAAGCTTTGTTAGGTTTCTTTTTTAAGCAAATTTTGTAATAGTTTTTTAAACAAAAATCCGCCAACAAAAAGAGGAAAAACTCAAAAATACTATGCAAAAATTGAAATTATTTTAAAACGTTCATTGTCCCCTTCTTAGGCGTGTCTTTACATGATGTTCGGTATCAAAATCATAAAAAAAAGGCAAAACTCCCAAAATATTGTATCCAAACTCTATTATTTTTAAACTCATTTAAATTCATTGTGTTATTTTTAGACGATACTTTAAATTATTTAAAAAAAACACCAGTCCTTAAAAAGAAAAAAAAACCTTCAAAAATTTTATGTTATATTAATTACTAAAATAAAAATCAGTCATCAAAAAGTGAGGGAAAATTCTTTCAATATTGTATTCAAATAAAATTACTTTTTGAACTGTAGCCATTTTTAAAAATAATCATTGTAATAAAAAAATAAAAAAGCTGAAAAAGTTTCGAAAATTTGGTACTAAAATTGTAATTTTTTTGAACGTTTTGTTACATTCATGATCCTTTTTAAAGAATTTTTTGAAATAATTTTTAGACAAAAATCGTCTATAAAAAAGAAGAGCAAAGAAACCCATTTAAACTAAAAAAATTTGAAGCCTTTTTATGTTTTAGATTTTTCCTTTTTTTAAAAGGATTTTTATAATGACTAAAATAGAAAACCGCTAAGACGAAGAGAAATATTTTGCAAAAAATTATATATTCAAAACCATTTTATGATAAATTTATTGCAGCATTTTTATACATTTTTTTAAATAATTCTTTAAAGACAAATCAATGTTTAAAAAATCTTGAAAGTTTCGTATTTGAATTACAAGTGATTTAAATTTTTTTTATTATGTTCGTTGTCATTTTCTTTATTTGATTTCTTAAATGATTTTTGAACCAAAAATCCCTTTTTGGCAGGCATTCCTAAATTGATGTTTCTGATACAAAAAGGGACGACAATAAAGGGGTGAAAACTCTCAACAATATTGTGCAAAAGAAAAAAATTTATATATTTCCTAAATGATTTTATGTTATTTTTATTGCCCGAAATTTTAGGTTAGTTTTAAGAAATAATGTTTTGAAATAAAATCAGTAAATAAAAACGAAAAAAAAATAAAAAATACAAAAATAAACTATCATAAAAAAAATGAAAAAAATAAAAACAATAATAAAAATAAATAATAAATCTACACAAAAAAATAAAATAAATAACAATAAATAAATAAATTAAAAATGAAATAAAAATAATAAAAACAAAAAAAATAAATAAATAAATAAATAAAAACTAAATAAATAAGTAAAATAAATAAACAAAAAATATGATAAATAAAAAATAAAAATAAAAATAAACAAATAAATAATCAATAAATAATAAATAAATAAATAAAAACTAAATAAAAATAAATAATAAATAGAAATAAAAATATAATATAAATAAATAAAATGCAAAAAATAAATAATAAATACAAAAAAAATAAAAATAAAAAATATCAAAAAAAAATCAATAAAAATAAATAAATAAATAATAAATAAATAAATAATAAATAATAGAAATAAAAAATAAAAAATAATAAATTAATAAATAATGAATAAAAATAAATAAATAAATTAAGAAAAATAAGAGCAAATAAAAATAAATACATAAAAAATAAATAATAGAAATAAATTGAATAAAAATAAATAAATAAATAAATAAAAAAATAGAAAAAAAAATAAAATAAAAAAAAAAAATAAAGATGAATAAATAAATACATATAAAAAAATAAATAAAAATAATAAAAAAAAATAAATAAAAAAAATAATAATAAATAAATAAGAATAAATAAATAATTAAAAATACAAATAAATAAATAAAAATAAACAATAAAAATAATAAATAAATAAAAATAAATAAATAAATAAAAATAAATAAATAAATAAAAATGAATTAATAAATAAAAAATAAATAAACTAAAATAGATAAATAAATAAATAAATAAAAATAAATGAATAAAAATAATTAAATAAATAAACAAAAATAAATAAATAGAAATAATTAAAAAAATAAAAATAAATAAAATAAATGAATAAAAAAAATAAAAAAAGGAAAAAAAATATAAATAAATAAAAATAAATAATAAATAAATAAATTAAATAAATAAATAAAAATGAAAAATATAATAAATAAATAAAAATAAAAATAAATAAATAATAAAAAAAAAATTAATAAATAAAAATGAATAAATAAATAAAATTAAATAAATAAATAAAAATAAATAGAATAAATCAAATAGATAAAAATAAATAAAAAATAAAAATAAAAAAATAATTAAATAAATAAAAATAAATAAATAAATAAATAAATAAATTAAAATAGATATATAAAAATAAATAAATAAATAAAAATAAATAAATAAAAAAATAAAATAATAAATAAATGAACAAAAATAAAAATAAATAAATAAATAACAATAAAAATAATATATAAAAAAATAAAAATAAATGAATAAATAAAAATAAAACTAATTGAATAAATAAAAATATAATAAAAATAAAAATAAATGAGTAAAAATAAAATAAGAATAAATAATAAAAAATAAAATAAATATAAATAAAAATAATAAATAATAAAAATAAATA
>NC_087206.1:1902522-1903668 GCF_015104395.2 Macrobrachium nipponense | reverse complement strand
CAAAAATATTACAGTTTTACCATAAATAGTGTATTTGAATAAAAAAATAAAAAAACAAAATAAAAGTCATAAACAGCTTTAAGAATGATTTTAATTTACATATAATATTTACCACACATAGTTTAAAATTATAAAAAGACAAAAAAGATACATAAAAAGCCTTAAATTTAGATACAATATTTTACCATAAATAGTTTATTTAAATTAAAATATATTTGTTTCAGATTTTTATGGTATATTAATTGTCAAAATTTATGCGATTTTCAAATGATTTAAAAGCAGTTTAAAAAAGAATTTAATTTGAATACAATATTTTTCATAAATTAACGTTTTTAGGACTAATATTTATTTCAAAAATTATATAAAAATTGTCCAAAAAAAGGGCAATGAATAGCACATAAAAATTTAAAACATATATAAATTTTTGAGTTTTTCCCCCTTTGTTAAGGCTGTTTGTTGATAAAAATTAATTCGAAAAACAACTAAAAAAATTAATGAAGTACAAAAACATTTAAACATATTCCAAATTAAATACAATATTTTTTTTAGATTTTGACCTCTATCTGATGATTGATTTTTTTTATCTCAAAGGGCTTTCATAAATCGCATAAATATATGAAAATAAATGTAACTTGAAAAGTTTAAAGCAATATTTCAATTTTAGTACAAAATCTTAAAGTTTTTTTTTCATCTTTTTGATACATTTTTGTTTGGGAGTTTTACCCTCTCTTTGGTCACTAATTTTTATTGCAAAAAACAATGAGAAAATCACCCAAATATTTTGTAGATTGATTAATGTAGCATGAAAAGTAATAAGAAATATTTAGGTTTTACCACTTACTTTGGTGGCTGTTTTCTGTTTCAATTAATCATTATAAAAATTCTCTAAAAACTAGTACAAAAAATGAAATAGAGAAAAGCTCTAAAAATATGTAATTTTAAGTGCAATATCTCTGGGCTTATTGGCTTCCTTTTTGGGAGTTTGGCCCTTTTATTTGGTGACATAGTGAAAAATATTGTATTTAAATCGAAAGATAAAAATAAAATCGTTTTCTTCGCCCACCCCCCTTTTTCAGGCTATTCTTATATTTATTTTTATACAAAAATCGCCAAAATAAATGAGGTAAAAACTCTCAAAAGTTTTAT
>NC_087206.1:1887522-1890022 GCF_015104395.2 Macrobrachium nipponense | reverse complement strand
TTGAAGTTTTTTGTTTTGTTTTTTTATGACTGTTTTTTTTAAATAAATTAAAATATCGTCTAAAAATAACACAATGAATTTATATTAGTTTAAAAATAATACAGTTTGGATGCAATATTTTGGGAGTTTTGCCTTCTTTTTATGATTTTGATACCGAAAATCATGTAAAAACACTCCTAAGAAGGGGACAATGAACGTTTTAAAATAATTTCAATTTTTGCATAGTATTTTTGAGTTTTTCCTCTTTTTTTGGCGGATTTTTTTTTAAACTAATAAAAAATTTGCTTAAAAAAGAAACCTAACAAAGTTTCAAAAATATTTCAGTTTTACCATAAATAGTATATTTCAATGAAAAAAAAAAAAAATAAGTGACCTAAAAAGCTTTAAAAATGATTTCAATTTACATTTAATATTTTACCACACATAGTGTATTAAAATTATAAAAAGACAAAAAAGATACATAAAAAGCCTTAAATCTTTCAATTTAGATGCAATATTTTACCATAAATAGTTTATTTGAATTAAAATATATTTGTTTCATATTTTTATGGTACATTAATTGTCAAAATTTATGCGATTTTGAAATGATTTAAAAGCAGTTTAAAAAAAATTTAATTTGAATACAACATTTTTAATAAATTTACCGTTTTTAGGACTAATATTTATTTCAAAAATTATATAAAAATTGGCCTAAAATAGGGCAATAAATAGTACGTAAAAATTTAAAACATTTATCAATTTTGGAGTTTTCCCCCCTTTGTGAAGGCTGTTTGTTGATAAAAATTAATTAGAAAAACAACTAAAAAAATTAATGAAAGAAAAAAGCATTTAAACATATTCCAAATTAAATACAATATTACTTTTTAGATTATGACCTCTATCTGATGATTAATATTTTTGTCTCAAATGGCTTCCAAAAATTGCATATATATATGAAAATAAATGAAACTTAAAAAGTATAAAGCAATATTTCAATTTTAGTACAATATCTTAAAGTTTTTTTTTTCATCTTTTTGTTACATTTTTGTTTGGGAGTTTTACCCTCTCTTTGGTCACTAATTTTTATTGCAAAAACCAATTAGAAAATCACCTAAATTTTTAGTAGATTGAATAATGTAGCATGAAAAGTAATAAAAAATATTTAAGTTTTACCACTTACTTTGGTGGCTGTTTTCTGTTTCAATTAATCATTATAAAAATTCTCTAAAAACTAGTTCAAAAAATGAAATAGAGAAAAGCTCTAAAAATATGTAATTTTAAGTGTAATATCTTTGGGCTTTCTTTTCGGGAGTTTGGCCCTCTTATTTGGTGACATAGCGAAAAATATTGTATTTAAATTGAAAGATAACAAAAAATCGTTTTCTTCGCCCACCCCCCTTTTTCAGGCTGTTCTTAGATTTATTTTTGATACAAAAATCACCAAAATAAAGGAGGTAAAAACTCTCAAAAGTATCATGCAAAAATTTATATATTTCTTAAATGATTTTGTTAAATTTATTGCCCAAATTTCGGGTGTTTTTTTGAAATCATTTTCGAAATAAAAATCAGTCATCAAAAATCAGGCAAAATATTAAAAATATTAGATTCAAATTAAACTTTTTACAAACTGCTTTTAATTTGAAGTTCATTGTCCTAATTTTTGCCAATTTTCTAAATGACTTTTGAAGCAAAAATCATCCATCACAAATAGGAATAAATTTCAAATAGACATGTTAAAATAATTATTTAATTTTTGGATTGTAAACTCATTTTTATGACTGATTTTTTTTCAAATATAATTTTAAAAATCGCCTAAAAATGGGACAAGAAATATAGCATAAAAAGTTTTAATAAACATTCCAGTTTTTGCACAATATTTTTAGGTTTTTGTCTCTTTGTTTCAAAAATCATCATAAAAATGCTAAAAACAAAATTAAACTGAAAAAACTTAAAATGTATATCAATTTAAATGAAATATTTAACGCGTTTTAGTCCTCCTTCAGATGTGTGATTTTGTTTCAAAAATCTTTTAAAAAACCACATACATTTAAAAAAAAGTTTCAATTTTGGTATACAATTTTTAAGAGTTTATTTTCATCTTTTGATGCAAGATTTTGGTGTCAAGAATCATTATAAAAATCACCTAAAAAGGGGGAAAAATACAACATTTATGATAATTTTACATTCAATTTAATTCTGACTTCTGTTTCCATAATCGTTTCGAAAATTACCTAAATCAGGACAATAAATATAATATAAAAGAACGGTTTAAAAATATAATTATGAACTAAAATTTTTGGAAGTTTTTCACCCCATTTTGATAACTAATTATGAAAATCGCAAAAAAAGGACAAAAAATGAAACTAAAAACCTTATTTGAATTTATATACAATATTTTTATTTGGCATCTTTTTGATGAATGATTTTAGCTTTTGTCTAAATTTTAATGTGTTATTCATTTTCATATTTTTAATAAATTATTTTTAAAATAAAAATCAGTCATCGAAATAAGGGCGAAAAT
>NC_087206.1:1880448-1882022 GCF_015104395.2 Macrobrachium nipponense | reverse complement strand
AAATGTTTTGTCTTTCATTAATTTTTTTAGTTGTTTTTTCTAATTAATTTTTATCAACAAACGCCTTAACAAAGGGGGAAAAACTCAAAAATTGATATATGTTTTAAAATTTTTTATGTGCTATTCATTACCCTATTTTAGGCCAATTTTTATATAATTTTTGAAATAAATATTAGTCCTAAAAAACGGTAAATTTATTAAAAATATTGTATTCAAATTAAATTCTTTTTTAAACTGCTTTTAAATCATTTGAAAATCGCATAAATTTTGACAATTATGTACCATAAAAAATGTACAAATATGAAACAAATATCCTTTAAATCCTTTTAAAAAAAAATAAAAATCTAAAGCAGAAAAGTCTTAATTTTTTTAGTTTAAATGGTTTTCTTGCCCTTCTTTTTTATAGACGATTTTTGTTTACAAATTATTTCAAATATTTCTTTAAAAAGGATCATGAATGTAACAAACCGTTCAAAAAAATTACAATTTTAGAACCAAATTTTCGTAACTTTTTCAGTTTTTTTTATATTTTTATTAAAATGATTATTTTAAAAAACGGCTACAGTTCAAAAAGTATTTTTTTTTGAATACAATATTTCAAGGATTTTCCCTCACTTTTTGATGACTGATTTTTATTTTAGAAATTAATATAACATAAAACTTTTGAAGTTTTTTTTTTGTTTTTTTGATGACTGGTGTTTTTTTTTTCAATAATTTAAAATATCGTCTAAAAACAACAATGAATTTGAATGAGTTTAAAAATAATACAGTTTTGATACACTATTTTGGAAGTTTTGCCTTCTTTTTTATGATTTTGATACCGAAAATCATGTAAAAACACGCCTAAGAAGGGGACAATGAACGTTTTAAAATATTTCAATTTTTTGCATATTATTTTTGAGTTTTTCCTCTTTTGTTGGCGATTTTTGTTTAAAAACTATTACAAATTTGCTTAAAAAAGAAACCTAACAAAGATTAAGAAATATTTCAGTTTACCATAATTAGTGATTTGAATAAAAAAAAAAAATAAGTAGACCTAAAAAGCTTTTTAAATAATTTTCATTTACATATAATATTTTACCACACATAGTGTATTAACATTATAAAAAGACAAAGAAGATACATAAAAAGCCTTAAATTTTTCAATTTAGATACAATATTTTACCATAAATAGTTTATTTAAATTATAATATATTTGTTTCAGATTTTTATGTACATTAATTGTCAAAATTTATGCGATTTTCAAATGATTTAAAAGCAGTTTAAAAAAGAATTTAATTTGAATACAATATTTTAAATAAATTTACCGTTATTTAGGACTAATATTTATTTCAAAAATTATATAAAAATTGGGCTAAAATAGGGCAATGAATAGCACATAAAAATTTAAAACATATATCAATTTTTGAGTTTTTCCCCCTTTGTTAGGGCTGTTTGTAGATAAAAATTAATTAGAAAAACAACTGAAAAAATTAATGAAAGACAAAACATTTAAACATATTCCAAATTAAATACAATATTTTTTTTTAGATTATGACCTCTATCTGATGATTGATTTTTTTTGTCTCAAAAGC
>NC_087206.1:1847948-1860448 GCF_015104395.2 Macrobrachium nipponense | reverse complement strand
TTTGGTGTCAAGAATCATTATAAAAATCACCTAAAAAAGGGGAAAAATATATTTATGATAATTTTGCATTCGATTTAATTCTGACTTCTGTTTCCATAATCATTTCGAAAATTACCTAAATCAGGACAATAAAATAATATAAAAGAACGGTTTGAAAAAATTATTATGAACTAAAATTTTTGGGAGTTTTTCCACCCCATTTTGATAACTAATTATGAAAATTATTTTTTAAATAAAAATCAGTCATCGAAATAAGGGCGAAAATTCTTAAAATGCTGTATTTAATCCGTTTCCCCCCCCCCCCCTTTTTTTTTTTTTTAGCGAATTTTTATATTGATTTTTGAAACAAAAAACTAAGCCAAAATAAATAAGGAAATATACTCAATAATATTTTGTACAAATTTATAGATGTATTTTTCAAACATTTTACGTTCTATTTCTAGGCGATTTTTTAAATAATTTTTGAAATAAAAATTAGACATCAAAAGGAGGGAAAAGCTATCAAAGTTAGTGAATTAAAATGAATTTTTTAACTGATTTTAATTTTAAATACATTGTCTTATTTTAGCCAATTTTCTGAATGATTTTAGAAACAAAAATCATACATCAAAAATAGGAACAAACTCTCAAACATATTGTACAAAAATTAAAATACTTTTAAAAATTATTTTTCAAATAGAAATCTGTCATCAAAAACAAAAGAAAATTTTAACCGATTTTTGAGTGATTTTTGAAACAAAAATCAGTCATCAAAAAGATAAAAAAATTTCAAAAAAATTACGTACTAAAATTGAAATATATTTAAATTATTTTTTAAAAATCTATTATTGTTTCTCTATTTCATTTTATCTTTTAGGCGATTTTTATAATGAGTTTTTGAACAAGAAAACTGCCAACAACTATTGAATAAGACTCAAATGATTTTTGTAATAATTAATAAAATGTCCTAGATTTAGGCGATTTTCCATATGATTTTTGAAATATAAGTCAGTCATGAAAAAGAAGGAAAAAGTCCTAAAAATATCATATTGGAAATAATTTATTATTTAGCTGTTTTTTTCTTTGTTATATTCATTATCCAATAATAAATAAATAAATAAAAAGAAATAAATAAATAAAAAGAATAAAAAAAATAAATAAAAATAAATAAATAAAGATAAATAAATAAAATAAATAAATAAAAATAAATAAATAAAAATAAATAAATTGATAAAGATAAATAATTAAAAAAATAAAATTAAATAAATAAATAAATAAACACTATTAATAAATAGAAAATGAATCCGAACAAAATCAAATAAAATAAATAAAAATAAAAATATAAAGAAAACTAATAATAAATCAAAATGAAAATATCTAAATAACAAATAAAAATGATAAATGAATAAAAAAAATAAAAATAAAAATAACATATGATAAAAAAAAATAAATAAATAAAGAAATAAATAAAGTCAATCATAAAAATAAATAAATAAAAAAATAAATAAATAAAAAAAATAAATATAAAATAAAAACATAAAAAAAATAAATAAATAAATAAATAAATACATAAATAAAATAAATAATAAATAAATAAATAAACATAAATAAATATAAATAAAAATAAATAAAAAAATTAAAAATAAAAAATAAATAATCTAAATATAATAAATATAAATATAAATAAAAATTACAAATAAATGATATTATAATAAAATAAATAAATAAATTAATTGAAAAACTAAATAAATAAATAAAATAAAAATAGAATCAAATAAAATAAATAAAATTAAATAAAATGAAAAAATAAATTTAAAAAAGTAAAATAAAAATAAAAAAATCTAATAAAAAAATGAAAAAATAATAAATAAAAAATAAATAAAAAATAATAAAAATAAATAAATCAAAAAAATTGAAAAGAAAAATTAAACAAATGAAAAAATAAATAAAATAACAAAAATAAAAAGTAAAAATAAAAATAAAAATTAAATAAAAAGAAATAAATAAAATAAATGTAAAATGAAATAAATAACAAAATAAAATAAAAACAAAAAAATAAACAATAAAATAAATCATAAAAACAAAAATAAAAAATAAATAAAAATAACAATAAATAAAAAATTATAAAAAAATTAGTAAATAAATAAAAATTAAAATGTTAAAAATACAAATAAATGAAATAATAATAAATAAATAAAAAAATACAATAAATCAATGAAATTATAATAAAAAATTAAAAAAAAAATCCTAAAATAAAAAAAATCTAAATAAAAAATAAAAATAAAAATAATATTAAAATAAATTAAAAATTAAAATAAATCCTAAAAATAATAAATAATAAATTCCATAAAATCCAATAATTAAATTAAATTAAACCAAATAAAAATGTTATAAAAAATAAAAATGGAAATAAATAAATCAAATAAAAATAACTTTTAAAATAAAATAAACAAATAAAATCTAAATAAATAAATAAATAGAATCTAAAATTAAATGAATAAAACATCTAAAAAATCAAATAAAACCCACTCCATACCTAAATAAATTAAAACCAACAATACCCATTAAATATAATAAATAACAAAATTAAAAAAAATAAAAAGCTACACTCCCAGAACTAAACCCTAAGTCTAAACACAAATTTTAGACAACCCTAAACTGAAATACTTCCCTAAAAAATAAACAAAATAAATTAGTTAAAAATGAAATTAAATAATAAAAATGAAACTCAAATAAAATAATAAAAAGTAAATAACAAAATATAATTAAAATTAAAAATAAATAAAAAATAAATAAAAATAAAATGAAATAAATAAATAACCATAATAACAAAATAAATAAAAATAAATAAATAAAAAAAATTGAAATTATCAAATAAACTCCCTAACCCAAAAATCAAAATTACGTAATTAAAGAAAAATTAAATAAAAAATAAATCAAAAACCTAAAAACCATAAATCTACTAACTGAAATAAACCCCTCAATACAAATCAAATCCATAACAAAAACTAAAAAAATAAACTAAAATAAAATAAAAATTCGAAAATAAATAAATAAATTAAATGAATAACAATAAATAAAATACAATCTAGATAAAACAATAAAAATGAATAAATAAAATCATCAAATAACTAAAATAAAAATAAAGTAAAAAAAATTAATAAAAATAAATAGTAATAAATAATAATAATAAAACTCCTAAATTAAATAAATAAATAAGAAAACAAAAATAAATTAAATTAAAAATAAATAATAATATAAAATGAAAAAATAAATTCTCTAAAATATAAAAATACTAAAATTAAATAAAATGTAACTTCTATATAAAAAATAAAAAAATAAGATCAATTAAAATTAATAAATAAAAAAAATAAATATACAAATTAAAAAACTTCGTCAAATACGGTAAATCTTAAAATAAATAATAAATAAAAATAAATAACAAATCAAAATAAAAAATAATAATAAAAAATAAAAATAAAAATAAATAATAAACTTAAAAACTAAATAAATAAAATAAACCAAATAAAAAGATAAATAAAATTAAATAAAATAAATAAGATCCAATAAAATAAAATAAATAAACTAACTAAAAACAATAAATAAATAAATAAAAATAATAAATAAATAAACTAAAAACAAATAAAATGTAAAATATCTGTAAAAATCTAAATAAAATAGAAAATGTCCTAAATAAAAATAAATAAATAAAAAAATAAATAAAAAATAAAATTAAAATCTAATCTAAATTTCTAAAAAATAAATAAATAAATAAATAAATAATAAAAATTCCCTAAACTGAATTAAAAAATCTAAATAAAAAATTAATTAAATAAATAAAATGTAAATCAAAAGAAATAAAATAAATAATAATAAAATAATAAATAAAATAAAAATAAAATGAAATAAATAAACCCTGTAAATAAAAAACTCAATAAATAAATAAACTAAAAATAGATTAAACTTCAAAAAAAACAAACTAAATAAAATAAATAAAGAAATGTATAAAAATAATAACTCCAAATAAAACTAAAAATGAAATAGATGAATCTAAACTAAATGTAAATAAAAATAATCCCCCTTCCTGAACCTCAAAATTTATAAAAAAAAAATAATCAATAAAAATAAAAACTCAAATTAAACTAAATGAAATCTTTAAATAAATAAATAAAATTAAATTAAATAAAATTAAATAAACTAAATAACATAAACTCAAAAATACATCCAACTCAAAAATAAATAAATAAAGTAAAACTCCAAAAATTAAACCTCAAATAAAAATAAATCCCCGCACTAAAAATAGCTAAATAAATCTAAATAAAAATTTAATCCTAAAAATAAATCTAAAAATAAAAAATAAAAATTCTTAAATCAAAAATAAATAAATTAAAAACTAGAAATAAATAAATAAATGAAATAAATAACTTAAATAAAAATAAATAAATAAATAAAATTAATAAACTCCTAACAACTAAAAAAAATTAATAAATAGATGAAAAATAAAACTAAAAAAAATAAAAAAAATTAGTCAAAATAAATAAAATAACAAAAATGGAAAATCCTCTAAAAAATAAACCTACCTAAATAAATTGAAAAAACTTATCCTAAACAAAATAAAAAAAAGTAATTAAATCGAAAAATAAATAAATACAATAAATAAAAAAAATAAATAACAAAATCAATAAAAAATCAAAAATAATTAAAGATAAAAATAAATAAATGAAATTAAAAATCAATACAATATCAAATAAATTAAATCCAAATAAATTAACAAATCGACTAAATACATACAAAATAAAAATAGTTAAAAAAAGTAAATAAAATAAAAATGAAATAAAAATAAATAAATCAAATAAATACCAAATCCAAAACCTAAAGAATTAAATAAATAAAAAGAAAAATTAATAAAAGTAAATAATAAAATGAATAAATAAAACCTAAAAAAACTAAATACAATAAATCATGTAAATAACAAAATCTAAAAAATGAAATAAAAATAAAAATAAATAGAAATAAAGAAACTAAAAAAAATAAAAAATTGAATCAATAAAATAAATAAAAATGAATAAACTAAAATATAATAAATAAAGAAACAAATAAATAAATAATAAATTGGCTAATTAAAATAAAAATTAATATCATATATAAATAATTTGAAAATAAATAAATAAAATAAGTAAATAAATAAATAAATAGAAATAAATAAATAAATAAATAAAATAAACATAAATAACCTTAAATAAAAATAAATAAATAAATAATTAAAAAAAATCAATAAATAAACAATATCAAACTAAAAAAATAAATAATAAAAAAATAAATAAATAAATAAAAATAATAAATATATAAATAAAAACGAAATAAAGAATTAAATGAATAAAAACTAAATAAATAATTGAATAAAACAATAAATAAACATACTTAAATAAAATTATTAAATAAAAAACTAAATAAATAAAAAATAAGTAACTTAAATAACAGATAAAGAAATTAAATAAATCAAAATAAATTAATAATAAAACAAATAAATAAACATAAATAATAAATAAACAGTAAATAAATAAAATAAAATAAAACAATAAATGAATAAAAATAAAATAAATAAATTAAAATAAATAAATAAAAATAAATATTTTATTTTTAAATGAAAATAAATAAAATAATTAAATAAAAACTAAAGAAATAAAAATAAATAATTAAAATAAATAAAAATAAAATAAATAAATAAAAATTTTAAAAATAGATAAACTCAAATAAACATAAAATAAAAATAAATAAATAAAATGTTAAATAAATAAATAATTAAATTAAAATAAAATAAAAAATAAAAAAATAAAAAAATAGATAAATTATAAAATAAATAAAATAAATAAAATAAATAAATAAATAAATACAAATAAATAAAAATAAATAAATAAATAAATAAAAAATAAATAAATAAAAATATCTAAATTAAAATCTTTCTAAAGCTTTATAGGTCTCTTTTATTCTTATTCATATACACTATTTAATGGAAAAATTGAAACATATTTTTGAGGCTTTCTTAGGGGGGTTTTTGTTTTGGTTTTTTAAAGCAATTTTTGTAATAGTTTTTTAAACAAAAAATTCCGCCAACAAAAAGAGGGAAAACTCAAAAATACTATGCAAAATTGAAAATTAATCTTAAAACTTTTCATTGGTCCTCCTGTTACCCAGTGTTTTTACAATGATTTTTCGGTATCAAAATCCTAAGTAAAAAATTAAAAAATGGCAATGGCAAAACTCCCTAAATATTGTTGTTCCAAACTTGTATTATCTTTAACCTCGGTTTATTTTACGTTTTAAATTCATTGTGTTATTTTTTAGAAACGAATTTTCTTTTTAAATGGATTTAAAAACACCAGTTTTTTAATCAAAGAAAACCAAAAAACCTTCAAAAAATTTTATATGTTATATCAATTCCTAAAATAAAAATCAGTCATCAAAAAGTGAGGGTGGGAAAATCCTTTAAATTTATTGTATTCAAATCAAAATTAACTTTTTAAAGCTATAACCATTTTAATTAAGATAAGTCATTTTAATCAAAAGATATTAAAAAAAAAACCCTGAAAAAAGTTTTCGAAAATTTCGTAACTAAAATTGTAATTTTTTTTTGTTTTTACGTTTTATGTCACATTCATGATCCTTTTAAAAGAAATTTTTGAAAAAATTTTTAAATCAAAATCATCTATAAAAAAAGAAGGGCAAGAAACCATTTAAACTGAAATTTTTTTAAGCATTTTTCTGTTTTTAGATTTTTACTTTTTTTAAAAAGGATTTTTTTAATAATGACTGAAACAGAAAACCGCTAAAGGATGAATAGAAATATTTTTGGCAAAAATTAAAATTATATTTTAAAAACCATTTTATGATCAATTTATTATTACCCTCTTTTTATCCGAGTTTTAAAATGATTATTCCTTTAAAGACAATTTAAAAAATCTTTAAAAACGTTTTCGGGGGGGGGGGTATATGAATTGAAATGTGATTTAAAACCTTCTTATGTTATAATATTCGTTGTCATTTTTAACATTTGATTTTGTTGAAATGATTTTTGAACCAAAAATCCCACTTTTTTCAGGCTATTCCATAAAGAATTGGATTATTTTTGATACAAAAAAACGGACAAAATAACGATGGGAAAAACTCTCAAAATATTTGTGCACAAAATTTATATATTTATTTACTAATGATTTTAATGTTACATTTATTGCCCGAAGTTTTAGGTTAGTTTTGAAATAATTTTTGAAATAAAATCAGTTTATTAAACCGGAACCGGCAAAACTATAAAAAATATTGGATTCAAATTAAACATCTTTTGTTATAAACTGCTTTTAATTACCAAGTTTCCCTTCATCCTATTTTTGTTAGCCAATTTTCATAAAATGAATTTTGAAGCAAAAACATCATCCATACAAAAAGAGGCAATGACTTTTCAAATAACATGTTAAAAATAATTCTTTAATTTTTTGTATTTGTCCCTTCCTTTTTGGGGAATGAATGAATTTAGCGATAAAAAGTTTTAAGAAATTTTTATTTTAGTTTCTGCACAGTATTTTTTGTGTTTTTGGTTTTTTCTTTTTGGTGGCTTAAACTTTAATTTCAAAAATCATCTATAAAAATAAAATGTATTTTAAAAAAATGAAACTTGAATATATATCGTTTTGAATGGAAATATTTAGCGCGGTTTCATCTTCTTTTTTTGTCTATTTATCTATTTTTATTTCTGGAATTTTTATTTCATTGATTTGTTTATTTTTATTTATTTCTTTTATTTTTAGTTTATTTATTTTTATTTTTATTTTATTTTATTTATTTCTATTTCTTTTTTTACTTCATTTTTATAATTTTTTTTCATTTTCATTTATTTTTATTTTATTTAATTCAATTTCTTATTAACTAATTTATTTATTTATTTATTTTTATTTAATTTTCATTTATTTTCTATATTTTTTAGTTTTTATTTTTTATTTTTTAATTTTAATTTTTTTCTTTTTTATTTATTTTGATTTGTTTTTTATTTATTTATTTATTTGTTTCATTTTTATTTTTTTATTTTCACTTATTTTATTTTTAATTTATTTATTTTTTTTATTGATCTATTTATTTATTTTCATTTATTTCTTTTATATCTTTTTGTTTTTTTTTATTTTGTTTTTAGTTATTTCAATTTTCCATTGAATTTTTTTTATTTTGATTTATTTATTTATTTTTATTTTGTTGTAACATTTATTTATTTCTATTTATTTCTTTAATTTTTATTTATTTTTATTTATTTATTTATTTTTATTTACTTATTTTTTAGTTTGTTTTTATTTAATTTTTATTTTATTTTTTATTTATTTTTACTTTGATTTCTTTATTTGTTTTTATTTTTATTTATTTATTTATTTGTTTTATTTTATTTTATTTATTGAATTATTTATTTATTTTTGTATTTCTTTATTTTTTATCTATTTATTTCTATTTATTTGATTATTATTATTTTATTTATTTTATTTATTTCTATTTAATTGTTTATTTATTTTTTATTTAATTACTTTCTTTTAAATGTATTTTTTTATTTATTTTTGTTATTTATTTATCTATTTTTTTATTTTATTTTTATTTTTATTTATTTTTATTTTTATTTTATTTTTATTTTTATTTTTATTTATTTCCTTCCTATTTATTTTTATTTTATTTATTTATTTTATTTTTATTTTTATTTATTTTTATTTTTATTTATTTATTTCTTTATTTATTTTATTTTTTATTATTTATTTATGTATTTTGTATTTATATTTTATTTATTTTATTTTTATTTATTACTTTTACTTTTTATTTACTTATTTTTTTTTATGTTTATTTATTTTTATTTTATTTATTTTTTTTAGATTTATTTATTTATTTTTACTTATTTATTTATTTTTTATTTTTTTATTTTTTTTATTTTTTTTTATTTTTTATTTTTATTTATTTTTTATTTGAAAAACACATTTTTTTAATTGATTTTTTATTTATTTTTTTTATTTATTTGTTTAATTTATTCTTATTTATTTTTTATGCTATATCTTTATTTATTTTTAATTGAATTTATTTTTTATTTATTTCTTTGAATTATTTTATATTTATTTCTTTATTTTAATTTATTTATTTATCTATTTTTAGTTTTATTTTTTTATTTTTGTTAATTTATTTTTTATTTATTTATTTTATTTTTTTCGTTTATATTTTTTCTATACATTAATTTATTTATTTTTTAATTTATTTAACTTATTTCTACTTTTTTATTTCTTTATTTATATATTTATTTATTTATTTATTTATTTCTTTTTATTTCTTTATTTCTTTATTTTTATTTATTTTTTCTTTAATTTTATTTATCTATTTATTTATTTTTATTTAATTTTTTTTCATTTCAATTTTTATTTTTATTTTTTTTTCATTTTTATTTATTTTTTATTTTAATTTTTATTTGTTTTAATTTTTTTTTTCATTTATTTATTTTATTTATTTATTTTTATTTATTTATTTATTCATATTTATTTATTTCTTTTGTTATTTATTTAGTTTATTATTATTTATTTATTTATTTTTTATTCATTATTAGTTTTTATGCTATTTATTTTATTTATTTTTATTTTATTTATTTTTTTGATTTTTTATTTTTTATTTTTTATTTTGTTTATTTATTTATTTTTATTTTTTATTTATTTATTTTTTTATTTTTATTTGTTTTTTATTTTTATTTATTTTTTATTTTTCTTTTGATTTTTTTTTTTTTTATTTCCTTATTTTTATTTATTTTTTATTTTTATTTTCTAAGTCTTTAAATTTATTTATTTATTATTTAATTATTTAATTATTTTATTTATTTAATTTATGTTAATTTATTTTTATTTTATTTTTAGTTTTTTGTTTAGTTTGGTTTTTGTTTATTTATTGTTTTTTTAATTTTTTTATTTAATTTAAATTTTAATTTTAATTTATTTTACTTTTTATTTATTATTTATTTTATTTTTATTTTATTTATTTTTCTTTTTAATTATTTACTTTGCTTTTTATTTTTTTATTTCTTTTATTTTTAGTTTATTTATTTTTAGTTTTTTTATTTTTTTATTTTAATTTTCATTTAATTTACATTATCTAATTTATTGTTTTCTTTATTTATTTTATTTATTTATTTGTTTATTTATTTATTTATTTTCCTATTTCATTTATTTCATTTCATTTTTACTAGGATTTTTACTTTATTTTAAATTTTTTATTTATTTTATTCAATTTTCATTTTTATATTTTTTTATTTAATTTTATTTAATTTTTCATTTTTATTTATTTATTTTTATTTATTTTATTTATTTATTTATTTTTATTTTTATCTTTTATTTATTTGTTTTTTATTTATTTTTGTAACTTATTTTTATTCTTTTATTTATTTTTTCATTTATTTATATTTATTTTTTTATTTTAATATTGTTCTTTATTTTTTTTATTTTTAATTTATTTCGTTATTTTTATTTTTTTATTTACTTTATTTGATTTTTTTTGTATTATTTTTCTTTATTTGTTTATTTTTATTTTTATTTGGTTTATTTTCTTTATTTATTTTTTTATTTTGTTTTCATTTATTTATTTTTTTATTTTAATTTATCTATTTATTTTATTTATTTATTTCTTTATTTATTTATTCCTATTTGTTTATTTATATTTTGTTTTTTTCTTTATTTATTTTTTTTATTTATTTATTCATTTTAATTTTATTTTTTTTATTTATTTTTATTTTTTTTTTTATTTATTTTATTTTTTTATTTTGTTATTTATTTATTTTTTATTTTTTCTATTTATTTATTTTTTTTATTTATTTTTTTCCTTATTTATTTTTGTTTGTTTATTTATTTTTATTTTGTATATATATTTATTTTTTTTATTTTTTAATTTTTTTATCTATTTGTATTTTTTTCTTTTTATTTATTTTACTTTTTAGTTTTTTTATTTTTTTATTTTCTTTATTTTATTTATTTATTTTTATTTGTTTATTTTTTATTTATTTATTTATTTTATTTGTTTGTTTCAGTTTATTTATTTTTATTTTAATTTATCTATTTATTTTTAATTTTTTATTTTTATTTTTGTATTTTTTATTTATTTTGTTTTATTTGTTTTATTTTTATTTTTTTATTTTTATTTTATTTTTACTTATTTTTAACTTTATTTTTATTTATTTTTTATTTATTTTTCAGTTTGTTTTTTATTTATTTTTTTTTATTTTTATTTCTTTTATTTATTTTTTCTTTATTTTTGTTTATTCAGCTTTTATTTTGTCTAGTTTTTTACTTTTTTTATTTTTTTTAATTTTATTTTATTTAAATTTTCATTTCATTTTAGTTTTTTAATGTTTTATTTTTGTTTGTTTCTTTATTTATTTGTTAATTAATTAATTAATTTATTTATTTATTTTTAATTTATTTAATTTGATTTTTTTTATTTATTTTATTTTTATTTATCGATTTATTTATTTATTTATTTATTTATTTCTTTTTTGATTTATTTATTTATTTACTTTATTTTATTTTATTTATTTATTTATATATTCATTTATTTATTTATTTATTTTTTTATTTAAAATTTCTATTTTTATTTTTATTTTATTATTTTTTATTTATTTTATTCATTAATATTTATTTTTGTTTGTTTTTTACTCGTATTTTAAATTATTTTTGTTTATTTTTATTTACTTTGTTTTTTATTCATTTATTTATTGTATATCTTTAATTTTATTTATTTTTCTATTTTAATTTTTTTATTTTATTTTTCATTTTATTTATTTTTATTTTTAATTTAGCATTTGTTTTGTTAATTTTATTTTATTGTTTATTTGTTTATTATTTATTCCTATTTTTTTCTTTTTTTTTTAGGGAGGGAGGAGAAGGGATTTTTTTTTATTTTTTTTATTTAGTTTATTTTTTTACAATTTTTTTAATTTGTTTTATTTATTTTTTATTTTTATTTTATTTTGTTATTTTTATTTTTTGATGACATAGTCCCATTTGTTACTCTACAACGTTGGGTAAGAAACATCTGCAGATCCTGAAGAAAGTTTTCCAGAACTACACGAGGCAGGACTAACAGTCAACCTAGAAAGAAGAGTTGGAGTTTTGGGAAGGATGACTGTTCAATACCTTGGGTTGAAGTTTGGAAAGGCCTTCTCGCCTCCGGTGAATGCCTAACATGTGGAAGGTTAGTCCTGTAAGGCTTAGTACCCCCCCACCCCCGTCCTACTACTAGGAAGCAACTAGCAAAGATTTTTGGGCATGGCTGGATTCTATCGTCGTTTCTGTCCAAATTTCTCAGCCGTACTAGCTCCCTTGACAGACCTAACTAGTCCCAAAGCTAAGTTTGTTTGGACTCCAGAATGTCAAGAATCCTTTGAGAAGGTAAAAGCCATTTTAACTTGCAAGACCAGTGCTTCAAGCTCCAGACTTTAATAAGAAATTTGTGATACAAGTTGATGCCTCTGATTG